>NC_143235.1:5543331-5847392 GCF_009617815.1 Ciona robusta
GCTTTTACACACTGCATATTGTATTATGTAAATCCCACAAAGGTCTTGAAAAATATTTTAGAATTTGTATGTTAATTCTATATCAACAATATAGAGGAAGTTGTTCGCACAGTTCAATATGTCCTTTGTCTGTATTTTCAGGTATTTTGCGTTTGGATTCCATTTAAAATTGAAAGCAGTGTAAATAACTTGGTGCCACTTTTAGAACACTTTAGCTTCATGGGCGATTCAGCTTCACTAAACGGCAAATATGTTTATTTTACTAGATTCCTTGTTTGCAAATTGTTACAGAATTTTCATGTGTGATCCAGAGGTCTTGCATGCTTTCTACAAGTAGGTCACTGCTACCATTTATTGTATGGCGATAAATGTTGTATGTACCATTATTCATGTAATAAACATTATGTAATATAGCTTTCTGCAAATATGAAAAAGTTAGTATATTTAAACATGCGCTTCGTGTATTCAGATATTTCAAATGTTTGTTTAAAGTAATTCCATCTCAAAAAATAATTTCTTTTGTTCAACGATGTAGTTCATATGTCCTGTTTACTCCATCGCAAATCCAGTACCATGCAGAAGTATAATAGCGCAAACAGTCAAACGGTTTCCACAGTTGGAACTTCTGTGAATTTACACACAGCTTGAGATATGGGTGCAAGTTTTCAATCAAGTCGTTCGTAGTTTTGGTTGTCCAGCGCAAGCTCAACAGATCTCCAGGGTCTGTAAAAGCACACGAGCAATATTGCACAACTGATATGATCTAAAGAAAATTACACAAGATGGGACACCTTTGTAATTTCTCGCCCTAGTTAACAATGGTAAACAAGAATTATAAACCCGTATCCTCACTCGCAAACTTAAAAAACTTGCATACTTAAAACACTGGCAATTTAATATGATTTAGTGTGCATTCATAATGACCATATATATTACTATATAGTATGGTGAGGAAAGACGTGACACCTTTAACACGAAATATTCTGATCGTGTTTTAAACAATTAGCAACAGTATTATACGGTCGTGAAGATACGTTTTTTAGTTCTTTGAATATTCTTTTTTCACTACCAAATGGGATTAAAATGGAATTAAAAGGTGCCCCATCTTCCCCAACCCTACTACATTATGCTTTTTAGCCATTGAAAAATGTTGTAATGGGTACACGCAAAAGGTGGTTTTATAATGCGGTCTTTGCCCAAGTCTTCCTCAACCCTCTACGATACATGCCTGCACACGTAGCCTGGTAGCCAGCAGCTGTTCGACACTAATATAGCCACTAAGTGCCCATGCAAAACAACTGTTTGACGTAAAAAGATAAAACTGGCAATGAATAATTTTTCATTTCCTACGTTACCGCACACACATTCCCACTAATCCAGCAAGATCGACTGTATGAAGACTGTAGCTTAGACATGTTGACGTGAACTCACATTTAATTGTGCTCAGGTATCCCTTATAATTTGTCATTTTCAGGAAGTAATATGACAGCATGTTTGTTTCACAATCAGGAAAAAAATTAAAACCATAGTTTGATCCACTACCGTGACCAATATTGTAATGCTGAAGGATTCTCATATTTGGTATCCAATCTGCGTAAACTAGAACCATCACCTGGCAAAGGGTAAAATTCGGTGTAAATGTTTAGTCAATAGGGTTCAGCATGTATATTTTACACCAACTCTTACCGAGTTTATCCAATTGTCAGAATCATAGAAAGTCAAACGCACTGAGATGTGTTGTATACCAGTAAATCCGACTTGTGCAAGAAAATCTTGAAACTAATCGAATTGAATTTTGATTTTAAGGTTACTTATCGATAAGTTTTTAACACATGTTTTCTTTAACCTTCATTACTTACCGTATTGCGTAGAATAATGGTTGTTTTCATAAAATTTATTCCTTTTGGATCAGTTTTCGATACGTAAGGAAGACTGTTATTCTACAAAAACACTTACATCTATAGTTTTGGGTAATACCATGCATTTGTACTATCATGCCTTTATTAATTAACAACACTTTAAATTTACAAATATGTATTAAAACACACAACAGTCGAATCGCATAGCAGATGTAATTTTTAGCGATTAGAAAACAATTAGCGGGGTAGAATGGGACAGATTAAAATCCTTGTTAACTTTGATTATTAAATGACTTTAACATAACTATTGTGTGACGGCGCCAGGCAGTATGGTTGGGTTTGGAGCGGACATGATCAAATGAGCATAGGCTGGAATGGTAATTACTTTTTTTCGCCGTCAGAAATAAAAAAAATAAACAATCTTGCCCCGCCCTACTAAGCTTCCACGAAAAAGTGAATTATTGTTTTAATGCATCAGCTAATAGCCCAGTAATGTGCACTTGCATTGACTTATGGATCTGGGCTATTGCTGGCTATAAAGTACATTTAAACTGTTAAACATAAATATGCGCTTGAATTAAAAACAACAAAATATATACACAAGAAGGTGATGCCACACAAACCATGCCTGTAAGTCGCTTAGATAAAATCTATAAATATGCAAGCAATAAGCTAAACTTACAAAATGTAATCGCAGCAGAATGATTAGCAGTAATGTTGCATTTCTGGGAGGTGCTTTTGTGATATATTTATCACTATAAGTATCTTCTGGCAGTTTTGTTGAACTTTCAATTGAATTTGTTATTATTGGTTGCGAATGTGAAATTGTTGTTTTTGTTGTTTTTGTTGTTTTTGTTGTTTTTGTTGTTGTTGTTGTTGTTGTTGTGGGCGGTACTACCGGTAAGTCATTGCCGCCGATGAGATCAAGTGCAATCGGGTCAGATGCAACAGACTAAATCAAGAAAAGGTTGTTCTTGGTTAGAACACGATATGACCTACTCTGTTATAGTAATATGCCGTGCTTGATGTTAGGGCTTATTTTATGCTAGTTTAATTCACTTATCATTAACAGGTGTTGGTGGACCAAGGTGATCCTAGAATACAAAAATTATAGCGGCAACTTTCGAAATACCTTCTACTCGTGCTACTAACATAAAATTTGGCCATCGTACTAACTAGACCCCAGCGGTATCGATTTTAAATAAAATTTTAATAATTCGAAAAAATATAAACTATTAATATAATAGAATGGGGGAAGATAGGAGGAGACTTAGCACATATTGCCAAATATTTCCGAAATCAAAATAGATGACGGTTTTTGGTTAATAGCACGAATTAGTACTATATCATTCCTTTATTAATTGACACCAATTTAATAAAATATAACAAAACACACGGGGAGTTATTTAACTATTCGCACAACAAGTGAAATTTTTGGCACAAGCCCCTTCTTATAAATTAACACCAAGTGCAAATGACCAAATTTCGAATATATTTTCAAAATATTGTCTTTTTATTATATCAGTATCTTATAGTTGAAAATCCTCTGAGGTATAAATTACTAAATTAAAAGCAAATCTTTCAAAGTTTGGCAATGAAAACATACAAAACTACAATGTGGGGACTCTAAATTGATATATATTTACATTGAATGAATGAATGAATGAATGAATGAATGTAACTTACTTTATCCTCGCGTCGCCGGAAAACGACAGTCGTTATAACACCGGTGTGCGAGGTAGCGCCAGCTTACGAGTTACCAAGTATGTTACTTTGTGGGTGATTATTTTTTTTTGGATTTTTTTCATTTTTATGTATGGCTGATAATTTGGACAACCCATTAGTGACCACTGGGTTGGAGCAATTGCCGTTAAGTGTCTTGCTCAAGGAAACAAACGCCCACAATGGTAGCAGCGACGAGCCTTGAACCCATTACCTCTGGGTTAGAGGCAGGCGCGCTAACCACTACTCCACGGCGCCGGCACATTAGCAGTATTCTACAACTTGTAGTTAACCTACCGAGTTTAACAGGCTGTGCTAGTTTTTTTTGCCATGTAAACTTCACATATACAACGTTAAACCGATATTTTTTTGCTGTTTTTATCTCAAATTAAAGTCATATTGACCCCTGCCTATTTTCTTTATGCTTTTATCTCAGTGTTTTTTTTACAAAACTAAAACTAGTTTATGAGACAAAATCAAACTGTACGAAATATACAAGGTTGTTTTATGAAGCTATGAAACTAGTTTAATCGTTCGCACACGCAAACTAAAAAATAATCATTGGCTTTACTATGATTTAACGAGCATTAAAAATAGCACCTTACTATTTCGCATTTTTTACATGTTCAAAGTATGCTGTACCTATTTTATATATTTTTTTAATATTTAAAAACAGTATAATCAGCTTTGACGGGCGTTTTAAAAAGTCGTGGTAATACTGTCGGAAAATTCTGTAACCTTCCTGATTATCATTAAATGGGGGTCCGTAAAAAGAAAATTAAAAAAGAGTCTCGTCTGACAAAGTGTCCCATCTTCCCCACCCTACTATACATCTATGTACGTCACTGGTATGTTATTCTGATGGAAAAAAATTCAAAAAAGAAAGTTAAATAAAGTAATATTTTTCTCCGGACTGTTTTAGTCGGTATAACATATTTATTATACCTTGTATTGTATTTGTTTCGATCTACTACGCATGCGCAATAGCGTCTTGTACAAATATATCAATCGGAACGAATATATTACATTACGACAACGGTACCTGTCCTAGAGCACATATACTCACGTTTTTTTCACCTCTTAGAACTGGACACACAAACAAACCTGTAAAACCGTATGATCAAAGTTCAAACTGCAGATAGGACGCACTTACCAACAGAACGCTCATATATTAACGTGATTATAATGATTACTACCACCACCACAGCAAGTGCGTAACCTCCGATGCCCTTGATGAAATAATCTGTTTTTTTAAAACAATTGTTTATAATGCTGGAAGAATATTTAGGCCGACCATCGATACATTAAGAGTGTGTACCAATCAAGTTATGAATTAATACAGATTACCAAAACTTACAATTATTATTAGTTTCTTTTTTTGACGTCATTCTGATTCACGGAAAAAGGGGATTCTTTCGCGTCACCAATCATTCAGATGGTTGTTTCATCTTAGAGTATCTATGGTTTCATATTTTGAAAAACCTTTAAAAAAATTAATGGTAATTTTCCCATTATTATAAAACAAACGAAATTTTGTCGGTGCATTATAAAAAACGGCCCTAAATGTTATTTTAAAAATATGCAAAACCGGAAGTACGTCATATTTTTTAAAACGTGTTTTTTTTTTTCAAGCGATGTAAACATTGAAGACAGATGCCCTGTGACGAGTTTTCGTAATTCAGTACTGCTTATACGTTGTACGCAAAGAGATTAAAGCCAGATTGGTTTTACGTTTGTACTTTTCTTTTCTTTATTAATCACGGTATCAAGTGTGTTGTTGTGTGTACTTACATGCTGGTAGCATTTCCTTACAGCTATACAAACAGAAATGTTAATGAAATTTAGTATTTATTGATTAGGATTGTCGTTTTGTTGCGCAAGCCGGCATGTGGTTGAGAAAGACAAACATCTGTGTGCTATTTAATCAAGAGTACCTCAAACTCAAGGGCATGTACGCTTCTCAGTATTTGCCGTTTAAACATGCTCGTGTTTTTAGTTATGTTCAGTAAGTGTATTTTATTTTGTTAAACAATTAAGACTACAGTTCTGTATGTATGTTGGGAACTTGTAAAATGATCTGATGTTACAGATTGGGTAATATGTTAGTGGTAATATAGGGGGGGTTTAAACTGGAACTGTCTTGTTTTATTAACATTGCTAGATAATTTTTGTTTAACCTATTCTGAGTAACAACTAATATACAAATAGATAAAAATTTCCATCCAGGCAATCGGTAGTTAACTCTCAACGCAACCACATCACTGGAACAGCTGCTGCAGCAGAAGCAAGCTCATTAATTTACCAAATCCTAAGCAATGGAAAGAAAACTCTTGCATTACGCCACTTAAAAGAGGTGTATGTACTATTTAGGTTTTATAATTAAGATGCATATGCATACAATTTTAGTAAGCGGTTCTATTTTCCCATAACCCATCAACCCTGTTACCATTGGGGTTATAACATATATGTGTCATAACTTTTTCGCAATTGCCCGGACCAAGAGATCCTTTACGTTTTGCTTGAATTATCAGACATAGCCCATACATATATACCTTTAAAAGAAAATCCTCCACAAAGTTCCATACATGGTAATTCTTTAGCAGGCACGAGGTCTATAAAACTTAAGACTCGTCATAAAACAACTCTCTGCCGTTACATTCAATCAATATTGTTTATAAAAGCACTGGCGATACAACTTTACTTGATTTTTGTTTTCAACAATCTTTTTTAAAGTTTCTTATAGGTAAATATTAAATGATTAAAACAGCTCATTCCTAGTAATAAGTCAAGGCAGACATAATCACCATCATTGGTATTTGTAAGGCTTTGGTAATCTACATACAACAGCTGTCATTCCACAATAAAGGGGAATTCCCTAGTGGTTAAGAACCAATAATTTCAAGTCTATGTATGAAACATGTTTCTACCATTGATGCAAACACAATATGTTTACAGTTAACTTGTGGACCCAGTTTTACTAATGTAATTACAGAAACTTTTCCCTGCGTTGCAAATATGGTACATTGCATTCATTTGTATTCGGTGACAAATATAATGTATGGTATAAATAACTGGCTGGGAAATCAGAAATAAAAGATTTTGCAGAGTTTAAAATTATGTTAATACTTTGCTATAACATTTTTTTAGAAATTAAATGGCAATGGAATATTGTGGAATGATCCAAGATTAAAACAGCTTCACCAAAACATTCAAGATTGGCAATCAAATAATCTTCATCATGAGAATGAGACAATTAACACAAGTATCACTGCTGACACTTTTCTACAGTTAGTGTGACAAAGCTTACCACTGTTTATAGAGATTGCATATGTCCCAGCAGTTTATTGGGAACGTTAATGTAGATCCTTTTTTATTCAACATTTATTCTTGTTTTTTACTAATAGTACATGCTACCCTTGCCTTATTTATAATTTAATTTGTTTATCAAATAGAATTAAATGTTTGTTTTAACCAATAAGTGATTCTTTAAAGGTAAATTTCAGTTATGCTATTTTAAACTACTATGCATACAGAAGCTTACAATTACATAAGATAATATAATAATATAAACCAATGTTTAACAGTTTTATACATACTATACTGACATTGACATACTTACATTGCTATTTTTAGTTTTCTGAAAGACGAAGTGACTTTAAAGTTATTCTGCAAAGTGTTTTCAAAAGGTTGTGTTATTCCAAACTTTGAAAAGTTCACAGAGATAATTGCTGATTGTTTTGAAACAGCTAAAAAAAGTCAACATGGAAAGGTAAATATATATATTATATAATATTTAATGTAAATCCTAGAAAGCTGGCAAATTTAGTTGTATGAGTATCAGGAATTTTGCCAAGTCGTATAAGCTGAGGTTCACTCAGTCAAAAGTGTTGCTAAACAAAATGATTCAGAAATGTGGATTGCAGTCAAAAACTACCTAGGACCACACGTTTTGTAAAAATGTCAAATTCGTATTAAAAATTCTCAATAAAAAGTTGCTTACAAAAGCTACACGCTTACAAATGGTGACCGAATGCCACTTTGTTGGTTACGTCCAGTTTGTTTTTGACTATCCACCATTGTAGTAAAACGATAATTAAAATTATGCTAATTTTAGCTTATTCCTTAGAGATGTGCCCTCTTGTTGTATTTTAATTTCAATTTTGTTCAGGTTGCCGATTATATTCCTCAACTTGCGAAAGCCGACCCGGAGTCTTGGGGATTGTCTATTTGCTCTGTGGATGGACAAAGGTAAAAGCAATTACTTTAAATAGGAATTAGTAATATTCCCTACTTATATAATTTAAAATGACCATATTTCGGGAAATTCTCCAAGATATTTCTCCTTTTTTTAGTGTGTTGTGTTCAGGTTAGTTTAGATATACAGTTACTGCATCTATTCTTTACACAGTTACCGCATAATATGCAAGTTGAAATATCGGATACATTTTGATTATTTAATCTGCATTGTTATGTAATATTAATTATAATTCTTATATGTACGCCTACTTGATAAAAATGATGATGCCTAAAAACTATGTTGCAGTTCAAAGGATTTCAAAATTTATTTGCAAATGAATTTAGATAGACGCAAGTTTAGACTTCTCTATGCTATAATTTTCTAAACAGCAAGTAGCAATACTGCATACAATGATTATTATATTTTTTTTTTTTTTTTTTCAGGTTTTCAATTGGTGATGCAAATGAATCATTTTGTTTACAATCTTGTGTGAAGCCCTTTGTTTATGCAATCGCAGTCTCTGATTACAGTTCTGAAATGATTCATCGTTACATGGGGCAGGAACCTAGTGGACTTTATTTTAATGCTCTAAACTTGAATACTGAAGGTACTTTATTGAGTATTTTAAAGATATTTTATCTCTACTAAATATGTACAAATGTCAAAAATATCAAGTAGAGGGTTTTCCTAAGGTCGGTTCTTTACTTACGTTGTTTCTTATACTACATATATATGAGAAACCACAGTCACTAATCTAAAAAAAATGATTGTAATTTATTTTTCTTTTGTCACAAACCTAATGGACAATCCTGTCATATAAATTTGGTTCTTCTGGGCATATTTTTAAAAACTGCAATTGCAAGAAAAGATATTAAATTAATAAGTTTCCTGAATCACATAGAAAATAAATTATAATGTGTAATACTGTATTGTCTTAATTTTACACACATCATTTACAAAATAATACATTACAGACAAGCCACATAATCCTTTAATAAATTCTGGAGCTATTGTTGTATGTTCCCTTATTAAACCAGATCAGCTGCTATCAGAAAGATTTGAATATGTGAGTAGGCTTGATTGCTTGTAAACGTTTCAGACTTAATAAAGTTTTTTTTTTTTAATTCGATAAGCTACAAACATTATCTATTATTTCAATATCCAATTATTTTAGGTTCAAAAGTATTTACGAGATATGTGCGCCGATGAACATGTCTCATTTGACAACACTGTGTTTTTATCTGAGAAGCAAACTTCATTTCAAAATTTTTCAATTGCCTACTACTTGATGGAGAAAAATGTAAAACATTTGTAATATTCAGTTGTGGAATGTAAAATATAGGTTTTGTAACTTATCAGGTTATTCTATTATTATTTCAGTGTTTCCCTGTGAATACTTCACTTCGTACAACACTTGACTTCTATCTTCAACTTTGTGCTGTAACAACTACTTGTCAAAGTGCTGCCGTTGCTGCTTCAACCCTAGCGAATGGAGGTGTTAGTCCTTTGTTGCAAAACAAAGATCGATTGTTACAACCAGCATCCGTTCGTAACACACTGTCATTAATGCATTCTTGTGGAATGTACGACTATTCTGGAAAGTTTGCATTTCAGGTAGGAAACTCACCAACTGTTTATTTAAAATGAAATAATATTCATACAGATGAAATTTCCTGTATTGCAAAGATATTGAAATAAATGTCAATTAGTGTGGTTACCATATATGCTAAGTTTTGTTTAACAAAAGCTGTTAGTTAATAGTTTTAATATATCCTATATGATTCATAACAGTACAGATTCCGAAGTTAAATTTAAATTTGTTTATTATTTTTAATTATAAGATCGTATTTATAGGTTGGCTTACCAGCAAAATCTGGTGTAGCAGGGGGGTTACTTGTTGTTATTCCAAATGTAATGGGATTTATGTGTAGAAGCCCGCTACTGGATGATAAAGGTACAGTGTATTGATAACAAATAAATTGTTGTTAATGCATGATTTTCTAATCTGTTTATTACAATAAACTTATATAGTGCATCATATTTTTAAGTTGTTCTATGTACAATATTTTATTATTCTTGTTTTTTTTATACCAGGTTTCTATTTTACAGCATGGTGCACCTTCTGTTATTGAAGCCAAGTAGAAGAATATATTACTAACAAGAAAGTAATGTCATGTTTTTGCAGGAAATTCTGTTCGCGGTATTGAGTTCTGTCGAGAACTTGTGAGGACATTCAATTTTCATACGTATGATGATCTTTTACATTCAGTAAAGAAAAAGGACCCAAGAAAACTAAACAGACTGTTAACAGTAAGTTGTGTGTTAAAATACTCTGCTAAATTTTACCACTACGTTTTAATTTATGTTTAGAGTGATGAGATGAGATTAAGTTATCTTTATAAGGTAATGTATGAATATGATTCCGAGACAGATGATAGCATTCAGCATGACTGAGCAATCACCCAAAACATTCTCTAATGAATACAATCAACAGATCTGTGCTGACCCCAAAACTTTTGATTTGTTTTACCTTGCCTTTTGTATCCAGCATCCTTATATACACAAGCCATTTAAACTTACCTGTCAAATAATTAGTAATACCACCATGTGTTTTGTAGACAATTTGCACAATTTTTAATATCACGTAATCTCATTCGTTTAAAATTATGTTATGTTAAACCATTTTAACAAGTGATTGTAATGGGCTATTTATTAAATAATTTAAATTTTTATTAATACAGAAATTATGTATACATGGAGAGAGTTGCATACAATTATTTTTTATCACATTTAAAGAAATTGCTTCCAGTTTCTTCGTGCTTAATCAGCAACACCAGGACTGGGGCTTAAAACTAGTCCTATAACAATTTGTTACCGGTGTAGTGATATTTTTGTTTGTTAGTTTTTAAGTTCGTAAGTAGTGCTTATTCTAGTCAATAAATAACATGCTCAATTTAGTTCTGCTAAATTTAAATTGAAAAATAAAGTGTCGAAGTGTAAACGTCGTGTCTGGATCCCTTTCAAAGGTGGGTCGTAATAAATTTGGACCGGTTGGGGATTATATTTGTTTCAAAACGGTGCGCCCGCGCAGTAGAGGTGCGGCGAATGTGCAATAGTGCTCGCTACAAATTCAACAGTTGGAACAAGTATTTGAGAACCGGTGGTGATGCGCAGTAGGTCGGAACCAATAAAATGCGAGACCTATAAAGTACGGTCCAGCTAGAAAAGGTTACAGGGCAAAATATTGAAAAATACATTAAATAAATTTTGCACTGTTTCAAGGAATATTTCTACTAAGCATCTGTACTGTTGGCGTCGCTATGACTTAAACAAGAGATCACACAGATATAATGCATGAGCACGGCATAAACGAATTTGCATAGTATTAATTACCCCTATCACTACAATGGTCGACTGAGATCGATCAAAAACAAATCAAAAGTAACCAACAAAGCGGGTTTCAGTCGCCATTGGTGACTGTGGAGCAGTAGATAGAATGCATTTAGTCGTGTATTAAAACTCATTAAACTTAAGACGTATAAGGAATGAAAGTTGGGTAAAGAATATGTGTAAATACGCTTTGTACAACTCCTGTACCATGTGTTGACATGTAAACTTACACTAATTAACCTTGTCGTCGCTTAAAGACGTTTGCTTTTGTGAATTTGGATAAACCCATGGCGCCCTCTATAACAGGCCTGTTATAGAGGGCGCCATGGATAAACCGTAATCACGCAGTATTATAGGTAATGTTAGAAGTTTATATTCTTCATATTGTGGCGGCTGCATAATGATTTATCGCGAGAAGTAAACTAAAAGAGCGAAGAAACGAGAGACGCGGTGTTTATACCGAAGATAACGATAAGAAAAAGGCACTCGTCTACGCTTCGGTGCACACACGCTAATTGTGCGGTTTTAAATCTGAAAATTTAGTCTGAAAATTAAAAAAATATATATATATTACGATTTGATTTCAATAAAGAGATTAAAGAAAATGCTAGAATTGAGAATTAGGATAAGTGCGGAAAAAAATCGCCATATCAGCAACAACAACAACAACAACAAAGCCAAGAACAACCGTTCGACGAAAAAGGATCTATATGACCACTACCGTGCTCAAAAACGTCAAACATCATAATGACCCGATATTTACTAGCCAAATCACTTTATTGTTAAACTTGCCTCTGGTATTATTGTTCTATTTTGTACAGCGAAAACAAGGAATATAATAGAGTAGGGTGGGAGAAGATAGGACACTTATACCCTTTTTGCATGGTAAAAAAACCCAGGCCCATTACCGCAACACCCAGGACAGTAGGGTGGGAGAATATAGGACACTTATACCCTTTTTGCATGGTAAAAAAGTTAATGCGAATAGCGATTCGCATTAAACTCGTCATATGATAACTCGCTTACCGCGTTATTTTGCATGGTCATTGGTTTATGCGCGTATCAACATTGGGTTAGCTTATTTTAGCGCAATATTGTTAAATCTAGTTTATAAAATAAGTTTTGATGCTTTATGGGGCTATTGCCAGCTAAAAACTGTAAAAATAATACCCGAAAAAGGTTAGGCTCTCAAAAGTAAAACTGTACTTTCACTATACTTTTCTTTACTCGCATAATGCGAGTGACAACCAACCTTCTACAGCAGATGACACGCTTATGACGTTATGCGTGTTAACTTTGTTTTTGCGAGTAAATATGCGAGTACTTACGCGCATAAAAGTGACCATGCAAAAAGGGTAATATTCATTCTATCAGGATATTTGCCATCTTCCCCAACCTACTGTAGTTCGCGTTTACATTGTTCACTCAAGATCAACTAAAGCAAATATTCAGTTTGTATTTCAAGGAAAATATTTTTCAAAGTACTCTTACAATGCACGAGAAAAGTATGGTATGTAAAGCATCAATCTAAAAATTTAAAACAAGTTACCAATATAAAATAAGTTTGTTTGTATATATAGTAGGGTGAAGGAAGATGGGACACTTTGTCAGACGAGAATTTTTTTAATTTTTATTTTACGGACCCCCATTTAATGATAATCAGGAAAATAAGCTTACAGAATTATTCGACAGTATTATCACGACTTTATAAAACGCCCGTCAAGGCTGACTAATGTTTTTATTGTTTTCTTTTTGTCTTTTTCTTTTTTATTTCTGTGGTCTAAACAATTGCGCACTAAAAAACAAGAAAAATTCTTCAACGAAAATTAATTTATATTACTTACGTGCCTAACAGCGGTTTGACGAAAAAGATCTAGGCCACTAGCACAGAAATAAAAAAGAGT
Source organism: Ciona robusta (assembly GCF_009617815.1). Taxonomy (NCBI): domain Eukaryota; kingdom Metazoa; phylum Chordata; class Ascidiacea; order Phlebobranchia; family Cionidae; genus Ciona; species Ciona robusta. The sequence goes on from NC_143235.1 coordinate 5,556,444, forward strand.
AGAACGCGCAACTGCCCAAAACCGTGATATATTCTTTTTTCTATTCACGTGACCACCAACTCCGTCCCCATTTCCCTTCGTCTTCATTGTAAAAGATAGGCGCATGGTAGTTTTAGGAGTTTTTAGCTGTTTATTTCAAAAACTACACCAACTTTTCAAGTTTATTAGGCCAGTTTAGTTATTTGGTAGGTTAACGCTTATAGTTTACCACTTTTTAGGAAATTTAATTATTTATTAATTTTAATTAAAAACCTTCAAGCAAACAGTTTGTTAGAAATATTTGTATATGAGAAAATAGTTGTTTTGCCCTATAACTTTAAATCAAGTCAAAAAATGAAAAAAAACTACATAAAACGCCCTCGAATCCATCGACTACAATAGTAAACGGGAACGACCCGCAAAAGAGAGAGAGTGTATCGTACTCTCTCCTTTGCCGACGTTGGAGATGCGCGTTCTATTCTTTTTTATTTCTGTGGCCACTAGGCGCCAGAGCATAGATATTATATATATGATATCTATGGCGCTAACCTGTTTATTTATTGGACGCACTACGTGCACAACAGCTACAAAATAAATTGGCGTATGCGTATTCTTCTATTCTTTGTGCATCATTTGCGGTAAAATAGGAGTTATTTTTTTAAGCTTTTAAAATGAAAAAAAATGTGTTTTTAAGTTTTTTTAAATTATTTATTTTAAAGACGATACTTTGTTTCACGGCCGGGGATTTCATTTCGTTTATGTTCCAGTTTTTGCCACGCTTCAATGGTGACGTCATCATAGGTAGATAATAACAGGTTTGCGATGAAGAAGCTTCTTATCATTAAGAGAAGTTTTTTTCACGGTCGATTTAGTTGGTATTTTCAGGATTACTTAAAATTAAAAAGCTTACGAGGACAACACTAAAGGGAGGGATGGAGGAAAATACCGTTACTAAACGGAGGGACGGAGGAAAACTATTTTAACCGCAAATAAGTGGAGAGAATGAGGAAAACTATTGTATTTTCACACTATAGTCTATGGTGCTGTACTGCTGTGAAGATAAATGTCCACTCCTTTACAGCGGACTGGCCTTCTATCAACATGCAGGAACACCAGTGACAGATGCCAGTGTCCCCTCCGTCCCTCAACCATTCCTTCTTTCCTCCACTTACTTCTTTTTCTTCTTTGTAGTAACGATATTTTATCTCCCACCCTCCTTTTAGTTTCTCCCACTTCCGATCACAAAGTTAATGTGATTGATAATTATAATCTATTTTTGATGTTAAAAGACATAAAAAAATATATATAATATAAGTTTTTCGGTCAGCAATAAGTGTATTAATTTTGAAATATATAATGATGATATTTAATATACAGGTCAAAAACAAATTGTTGTAACGATTTCTGGTTCAATAAAATGACATCGTTGCTTGAGAGAAAATGGACTTCAGTGCTTAATCAGCCAATACACCATGTTCTGAATGTTGTTTTTATTGCTGTACATGGAGCTGTAGTGATGTGGCGCATTCTAAAGCTGGTTGTAATGTATTTACTATCGCACCAAATAAAAATTCCAACTTTAAGAAATACCTCCGCAGAAACCATGCAAGCTGATGGAAGAAAACTTACTAAAACCCCTCTCCATTTAATTATAATAATTGGAGAAAAGGAGTACAACTGTGACAGTATTGTGGATATGTTGGTTTGGTCATTTTTTATTGGAATTCGTTATGTTACCATTTCAAGTAAAAGCATAAAACTAAGGAACCAGTGCCAAATGAGATTTGAGGAACGATGCTTGAAATTATCATCAACTATTATTACCTCTAAGACAAAGTTTCATTCAGATTATATGTTCGCTACCGGAAACCAGGATTTTAATGTGGTTTTTACAGCTTTAAAAAATAGCAAAGCGGAATTTATGAATGTATGTAAAGAAATTTGCACAAGCAAAACTAGAAGTTCCGTTATTAAACTTGATTCCATTGACCATTTGGTGAAGGAGAATACTGGAAATATATTGGAGCCTGATCTGGGACTTTGTTTTGGACCTTACTACTCTTACTATAGTTGTCAACCATGGAACATTAGACTTACTGAATTTTTTCACCTTCCCACGCATCAAAAAATAAAATATTGTAATTTTCTTGCATCACTGCATAGGTTTGCTGCGTGTAAACAACGTGTGGGTGTGTGAACAATCTTATATAAAAGAACATAAGTTTATTTAGCTAAAAGCAAACATAATTTAGACAAATTTAAAACTCTTTCTTATTTGCTTATCAAAGTTGTTTCACTATTGAGCATTATTTCATATTTTATGTTAAAATTGTTTTGTTGATTTTTTTTCGGAAACTGCGTTTAGCAAATATTTGTTAAATTATATCCTGGTAAATTTTAAAATCAATTTTCTCAACGTTGTTGTATGTTACTCCCATGCAAATAATTAGAATATTTTTTATTTTTCTAATTACACCAGTTAAGCATACAGCATTTTATTTGTTGTATGCTTAAGGGTTGTTTATTATATCAACTGTATATCTATTATTCTAACTGAATCATTTTTAAAATCCGAAACAACTAACAAAACTGGTATCTTTTCTAATCCCTACGATGAGAAACCATGAAAGCTTTAAATCATGAAAGCTTTAAAATTTACAAATGTTATTGTTGCATATTGTTTGGTCATATTTAAAGCAGTCTAGAGAAGCTGAGTACTTTTTGCCGAATTCCAACGTAAATTTTATTTAATGAATTTATAGTGTTTTAAGTTTGAAATAGCATGGAACACACAGAACCAACCACGTTAGGTGAACTGCAGCTTTACAAAGTTCTACAACGAGCCAATTTGCTTGGCTACTATGATATCTTTATATCCCATGGTTAGTCCGGAGCCTACTGCTTTGTCCTGTTGTGTGTGTTTTTATATTTATTGCTTAATAAAATGCATTACCCAGGTGGTGATGATGTACAGCAACTATGTGAAGCTGGTGAAGAAGAGTTCTTGGAAATCATGGCACTCATTGGAATGGCAAGTAAACCGCTCCATGTAAGAAGGTTCCAGAAAACTCTTCAAGATTGGGTGACCTCTCCTCATTTGTTTCAAGATATTAATGTAATTATTTACGCCTATTACTTGAATGATTTAATCTGACAATTATTTTTCCAGATTAATTATCGTCCTGCACAAAGTTTGTCTCTATCATCACTGGGAATAAATGTTCCCAACATAATGGAAGCTACAAATGGATCTTTTACTGGAAGTTGTAACATTAAAACTTTAAACCAAGTAAGTCCACTTGTTATAAACTTATTTTATTATTAATTAATGTCTAACTTAAAAGCTGCTGGAAGAGATTCTTTGCACAAGAATTTAAGTATGTTTTTGTACAGCAGGTAAAAGAATCACTTAACAATCAAGCAGCTCATTCAAATAAATTAAAACCTGAGTTGAAGGAAAAGGATGTGGGTGGAATGCCAGTGTTGATGTCAAAGTATGATACATTCTTATTTGATTATTATTATACGAGTTACTAGTTACCAACTTACCAAAACAAATTTTATCCAAACAATAACTCTTGAAATATGTGCAAATTGAAGTACACTAAATTTAGTTATAAATAAAGAATGTTCATATGAATGAATGAAATAAATTTGCTTTATCCTTGTGTGACCGGAAAATGAAAGTCTGTATAACATGAGTTTTTTGTTTTATACACCTTGTGCTAGATTACGAGTTACCACGTTGTCCACGTATATGATTCTGTGGGTAATTTTATTTTTACATCTCATATATATATATGTGGTATGGCCAAAAATTTCAACAATTTAGTGTACTGTCCAAGGGCACGTAGGCTCACAATGGTGGCCGAAGCGTATATATATATATATATATGTTTTTTGATTATATTTTAGTATTATTAAATATATATTGGATATATTCTAACAAATTCTATTCATTTAGACCTGAGCCATCATCTCGTATCACTAAGACACAACCCAATCAAACCACCAGCTTATCTTTAAAGGTAGTATTTGTTTTTAGAAAATTTTTTTTTTTTTTGTAACGATTATGTTTTGTTTGTCCATGTTTTGTTGAAAGTTAACTGAGGAAAATGAAATTGATGCTGAAACAATGAAAATATTGGTTGACGTTTCAAAGGAAGAAATTAAAAAACTTTATCCTGATCAGCTTTCATACGAAGATGCTATCGAACATATTAAGGTGCGGTTGAGTTGTTGTTTATTCATTTCAGAATGCAGATGCATCAAAAAGTCTTGCAACATTCTAAGTGGTGTGTAATATATAACCTATAATATGGGTCCTGACTCCTATATATATATATATATATGTGTGTGTATGACATGTATGAAGTGCTGTAGTTAGTGTAAGATCATGTTCCTAACATATTTTCTCTTTGTTTATTGTGTATAATTGTAGAAAGAAAATGTACTTTGTTTAAATGGACTTATTTTGATTTTTGACATACAGAAAAGCAGCAAGAAACGCCCGCACTTGGTTCGAGTTTTAGAAATGAAAAATGGAAGTTCTAAAGAAAAAGAACTTCATAGACAATCTTCTCTCTTCCCTGCCCATATTTCCAATCGCTCTTTAACAAGTTTATCCTATTTTGAAGTATGTCATTATTTTCGTTCACCATTGCAGCCAAATTGTTGTTATCAACTAACTCACTAATATAAGAGAGTTAACTGTCAAATGTGAAATAGTATCCTGTTGGTAGATCAATGTCGCATGGGACAACCATACAATGTAGTTTATTTAAAGTTGATCAATCTTTTGGGAGTTTCAAGCTTGGCTTCTATTGGGTATGGCTTGGTTTTTACTTTACTTAATCCCAAGGGTGAGCTGTAATGTTCCATATATACCAAGAGCTACCATTCCATTCCCCATGGGGCCAAGTCACAGATCAATATTGCATCTTCCTGAACTGAACTCTAGAGATACAAGCAAGGCTTGTTTTCTTCTATTATCATGAACAAAACTCTTTTGTTTATTCATATTTTGGAGTGTTTAATATTTTTCTAATTTGCAATATAATGTGATAATTAACTTGTTTGATGACAGATAATGTGTAATGAAGCATCCAACCAAATATGCAAGTTGCATCCAATTCTACTTACTTCAGATCGTTCTGAAAGAATGAAGATTGCACAATCCATTGTAAATAAAACAAACAAACTTCTTCTATCCAATGCAGAGTAAGTTAGAAAAGTTTTAATGAAATGGAAAAATGTTTTCTGACGATAAATTAAATTTATATTTATGTGTTTTAGTAAAACCTTGACGAACATCAGCAACGATTGTTTTACAGTAAGTAGAATGCAGCAATTTCTAAAAATATTCTATTTACATTACTTTAGTATTAATTATAGACTATGGCTGCTCAAACTATAGACAGTTGGACTTTGGTGTGATAAAACAGCCGAAAGTTTGCCCAAAGTATCACCAATTAATAAAAATAAAAAAGTTTTGGCATTTTTGGTGTAAAAACTAAGTCTAACTTTTTATTATTAAAAAGTTTATATTTTAAATTGATAACAAGAAAAATAAATTATGTCCTTTATAACGAGATGTGTTAACAGTTGATTTTCGCTAAAATTTTGCTAAAACTTGCAAAAAATTTTTTTAAAGTTAGTAGTTAGGTTTATTAAAAACACGCACATGGTTGGGGAGGGGCACCACACAAATTAAATACAACAGGAACTAATTTAATGTTAACTTCAAACATATTTATAAAAATAAATCACAATATACATACGGTTAAAAACAGCGTGTAGCAGCAAAAGGAAGTCCGATAATACCCACAAAATGGTTTATTATTTATGTACAAGTTGATACATAAAAGCCAAAAAACTTAAAAATAGCTGAAGTTTCCAAGAGCCCTGGCCTAGAGCAAAATAGAGATAAAATTACCTTTTTTGGGGGTGGAATTTGAAACTTATTTAAAAAAAATACATTGAAAGTTATTGAAATTATTTTATATTCCAGGGAGAGCAGTTACTAACAAAGCTAAATGAAATCCGTGATCAAATTGTAGCTTTTAAACAGAAGATGTCTGAAGCGGAATCAAACAAAAATTTTGTGACCGTGCTTGAATATCAGGTATGCTTGTTTTTAATTTACAAATTACTTTTACAAATTCTTTTTAATAAAACCGATATATTGAATATATTTTTATGTTGACCAAAACCACATTGGATTTTGAGGTTTCCTTTATGTCAAAATTTTTGTGAGGTGTAACACAGTAGGGTAGGAAACTGCTGTTTTCTGGATAAAATAGTTGTGGCTTGGAAAAATGGTTATTGTTTACTCAATCGTGAATCTCCTGGGTCTCCACCAATACTAACTTATAACATGATAAGGGGAATTCTGACACAATTAATAAAGAAGAAGGAAAACAAAAAAAAACAGAGTTTGTACAGAGTCATACAGATACTATCTTGTTAGAAGTTTTACCTATTTCTTTAACAGTCGGAATTGGCCAGATTGGGTTTCAAGGAAAAGGCAATAATTAATTTACAGAAAAAATCACAAGATCCTCATTCCCCTTTCAGCACTGCCTTGCAAAATTCCGTAGTTGTAAGTATACCTGCATTATATATTTGTTGTTTCTAAAGTTTAAAAATAAACCAGATTTGATATTTAATATCACAGATTCCAACAGATGACGCACCCCATGTGCGTAGAGCTATACCATGCACTACAGGTATATTTGTTATATAGTAGGGTGGGGGGGGATAGGACACCCTTAGCACATATTATCCAAATGTCCTGATCCTGTTTTAAACAATTAACAACGGTCTATGGGAGTCATGAGGATTTAGTTTTATAATTTTTTGAATGTTTCTTGTTTACTACTAAAAGGGATGAGAAAATAAAGTTAACTCTTTAACTGCCTATGGCGAATAAAGTCGCTTTGGGACCACACGCCACTTAAACGGCGATTCTGCGTCATTTGAAAGAGGAAGCAATTTCCTTTTGATTTCTGCAATAAAAATGAACATGCTAGAAGTACATTTTGTATGAACATGCTAGAAGTACATTTTATACATCAAAAGAAAGATAATTTGATACTTACCAAGTTTGCAATGCATTACATTTGGATATTTTGGTTCATTCCTGAAATATTCTATATTGAAAAATTTATTATGACGTCATCGTTATTTTGATGACGTCATCAAATAATTTAAAATATGAAGGTAAAGAGAATTTTATACTCAAACTTTCTATAGCATGTTTTGCTCTAACTGCTATAGTTTGGCTACAAAATCCAATTAGATGAGACCTGGACAAATTTAAAAAAAATGAAAAAATGGGCGGCAGTTAAAGGGTTAATACGTGTCTCATCTTTCCCCACCCTACTGTATTTATTGTTGGATTTATTTAGTGTTTTACTTGATTTCTTCTTTTTAGTTTTAGTGTAGTGTATTGCTTAATTTCTTCTGTTTGAATTAAAAGTTAATAACGTCATCATTTTAATTTTCGTTGTACATAGCTTCAGGTCAGTTTGATAATTCTTCACCATCGAATACAACATACCAAGCTTCACTATCAGAACAAAAATCATCATTTACCATCCCTCCAACTGCTGATTTTCATGTGAAAAAGGAACGTCTTCAGTCAGCATTTCCTGGTTAGAAATTCTTTTATATTTTATATGGATGGGTTTTGACCTTAATTTTTCACAACTGTAAATGATTTTAATTTGTATAATTTCTTTTTATTTTATGATTTTAAATTATACACATTTAATTTATACCAATGGGGCATATACCAATGATATTTTTTTCTGGCTGTGCCACTGGGTAAATGAATGAATGAAATTTATTTGGTCTTGATAACGAAGAACAAGAGAGTTGATAAAAAACAAAAAGACAGGTTGTAACAGTAAAACAACAGTTGTTAAAACACGCTTATTGATAAAAAGGAAATAAATAATGTTTTTGATAAAAGGCGTGTACATTGTATGTGCAGTTATATATTTTAAAATTAGGAAAATTAACCTTAATATTTTAACAGCAGTTGGGTTAAAACGAGTAAATCCAATCAAGCCAATAAACGATCGTTCAATTTCACCTCTTTCAAAGCGTGCGCGATCTCATGAACCACTTGCTACTTGATGTTACTCAAATCTTTCTTTTTATTCGTTGATACATGGTTTAAATTCAAGAGAAACACGTGGAATTTGTTTGAAAAAAATAAACATGTTGTAAATTTTAGCTTTTGAACTGAAGGTGAATGTTTTTTCATTCTCAGTGAAAAGCTGAACATTTAACATGTTTTATCAAATGTAATTTCAATATTTCAATCAAATACATGAATTTTAAATCATTTTACATGAAATCTTCTTGGTTCAAAGTATGTTTTTGTAAAAATTATAAAGTTTCATTGCAGAAACACACCTAACTACTTCAATTATATGGCAGCTACAAGTTTCTGTTTCCTTAAAGATAATGTTTGGATGTATTTATTGCTCATTACACTGTTCGAAAGCTGCCAAAAGCTACACAATGTTATACCTACTATGTGTGTTCTTTAAAATGTAAATTCCAGTTGCTTCACTCCCTACATTGTCTTCCGTGATTTGTATTTTGTGTAATAAATGATAAAAAAATTTAGGAAAATTGTTTGTTTGTTAATGTTGATTAATAATTGTCATCAATCTCAAAACAACGCTGAGTTGATTGGAATGTTTCTATACATTTAATGAAAATTATATAGGATTCTGAACAAAAGCTGATTTATGTCCCTGGCATTGTTGATGAAAACAAAGGAATCACAGATAGTTGGCTGACGAATGTATATTTATATACTTCAACATGATCAATGGTGGACAAGGCAGCATGATAAAACATAAGACTTGATATTAATACATTGAGAAGTAGTATACTTAGTAAAATAAAAATATCTTAAAACAATAAAGATCTTGAAACTTTTAAAACTAAAAACACACCATTCTGTAAACAAACTTTAAACGCTAGTTCTCTTAATACATCATGCAAAGTAGGCAAACGCAATGATAAATCTCTTACTTAAAATTGCACTGCCTTTGTGGTATGTACTAATCCACTGTTGGTTCACGAACTTGGCTGAAGGAGTTTGGAGGATAATTAGCAACATGTTTAGACGAGCTATGTGCTTGGTCATCAGGTGGGAAAGATGGAATGTTTGGAATGGATTTAGGAAAACTTCCATCGGTTATTTCTTCAACTTTGAAACGGTTATGCTGATCTAAAGACCTTATGAATTGTGGGTTTCTCTGGATTGCTTGGGCATAACTCTGTTGTGAAAAACTGTAAGGGCTGTGATAATATATGGGGTTGGGGTAGCATGGTTCATGATGATGAAAGGGTGGCATATAAGTATGACGTGGCTGCCCAAGATGCAGCATGTGACAATGTGGAAAGCAGCGGTCTGGTGCTAAAGATCCTGCCATTGAAAACAAAGCTTCTGGTTCACAAACAAACTTGTACACATATCTTTCTCCAGCAACCTGTGAACAATAACCACATTAGATTAACAATAACACTTATTGATTAAATGAAAATAACAAAAAACAGATGCTCCGCCATTACACATTTAAAACATGTCTTTTACCTTCTGCATAATTCCTTTCTCGTAATAATATCTTAATGAGCGGCTCAGCTTATCGTAATTCATAGCAGGGCGGTTTTTCTGCACACCCCATCTTCTAGCAACCTAAACAAATGTTAGAAAGATATAATGTTTAAAATGAGAGCACAAACACAATATTATTATCTGGAATACAACTATGAGATTATAACTTATAAATTCTTTAAATTATTTCCCCTTTTAAGCAATATTCTAATAGTGTAGCATAAAAGTAAATGGCTGTTTGAACAGTTGTATATCAGACCTATAAGTTACTCTTTTCACATACAGTATATTTTTTCATCTATTCCAGAAATTCTTTTGTAAGAAAATTCATGTCTTTATCTAATTTCTACCTTCAAATTCACACATTACCTCTTCTGGTTCAACCAACTTAAATTCCAACCCCCGTCCAGTCCATGCAATAACTTGCTGATTATTCGAAGGATCTTCAAGAAGAGAAACCAAAAACTGCCAAAGTTGTAAACTTCCTCGTCTTCCATATGTTATAGGATCTCTGGGATAATAAAACATATATTGTAGTCGTGGTATTCTGAGCTTAAGTTGCTGTTGTTAAAATATTAATACTTACCTAATTTCATTTGAAATATTTACAACATCATGGTCAGGTACACATGCTTCGTCAAAAAATACTTCTTGCTTAACTTTGTTGAGATGAGGATTACAAATTTGCCCGGGTTCAGCATTAGTTGTGGGATGTGGTGACGGTGGTATGCAAGAGTTAACACTGAACCGTCGGTAACTACTGGCTTGGTGTGCTTTGTTTCCATTATTCCAGGTTTGTGTTTCTGGGTTCTAATATAAAAGCAGCTTTAATATTAATACAATTAATGTATTATAATATTTGAATGAACGTAACTTGCTTTATCCTCGCGTGGCCTGAAACAGCAGCCAATATAACACAGGTGTTCTGTTTTCAATACGTTATGCCAGCTTACAAGTAACTTATGTAACTTTGTGGATGATTGTTTTTGTGGACAACCCATAAGTGACCACTGTCCGAGCCTTGGACCCGTAACCTCTTGATTAAAGACTGCCCCCCCCCCACTATGCTACAGCCCTGGACATTTAAAAAAAGTCCTGTAATATGTATGTCAGATTATAAAACTTTTTTTTAGGCATAACAATTTAGGGTTTCACATTTCTTGGCAGAGTATTTTAACAATTTCACTACAGTCATTTTAGTTTTAACAAGATATAGGTGTGCATTTTATACTTACTCCAACTAACGAAGAAGATGGGTGTTTGTCCCGTTGTGAAACTTCCAGAGAAAAACCATCTAAAGTATATAAGAAATTGTCATTGATTTTATTTTGCTGTACAAAATCATTTTTGTTTTGATTATCCTTAAAAAATGCAAATTTAACTTTATTCGAGATATGGTCCTCTTAGTAGCTACATTACCTTCTTCATTTGGTTCAACTTTTATGTTTGATGTACCAGCAATGTGTGTTAAAGAGCAAGGTTGAACAACTGTCTGCATTTATAAAATAAATACAATAAATAACACTACATCACGTATTAGTAATACAGATTTATATGAAGTATATAATTATGTTATGTTATCTATAAAACGGTAATCCATTAGCTGGTGACCAGACAATTGTTTGGTCTAAAATTATTCCTTTAGGTATGACTGATAACCGCTGTCTAACTTTTTTAAATGGGGCGTTCAGGTCGAAAATTAACTTTGAAAATGTGCGAAAACATACTACACTATAATTTTACACGAGTCGTCATGAATTAAACAAATATTAAATTATTACGTCATAGAATGCGCATTGCGTTTGATTTTTACGTTACGGGTTATGTAAGACTTTAGCGGTTAGGAGTTGGGGTTTTTGGAAAGGGGTTAGAGATATCTCTAGTTGGCCGGGGTTAGGGTTAAGGCGTCAGGATTTTCACTGGCATAAAAACAGTAAGAAAACAAGATGGAAACGTGCATTAACATAGGGAAAAAGAACGTTTTCGCGCAATTCAAAGTCAGCTTTCGACACGAACGCCAAAATTTGATAGGAAAAAATGATAGGCGGTGGAAGGTCTCCCAGGTGGTACGCAGCACCTTACGATCGCAAATAATCTTTTAGTGATTGCTGTAAAGCCGTAATCGATTATTTAATTCACCTAAATTGCGTAGACCGTGAAATTTGATGCTATATTCCCTACTACAGTGGTTTTCAACCTTTTTAAAATCGAGACGTTGCTTTACACGCGCACAAAGTATTTTTGCAGACCTATATACTTCACTTACGCGCATACGTGAAAAGGCAAATATCCAACCTGTTTTCAAGCATCTGCACTCTGCAGGCTAAATCATTAAGGGAACAAGCTATTATACGCAAAGAATCGACGTGTGAATTGCTATTATGTCATAATTAAGTACCAGGTCAAACAATCGTTGTTATAATGCAATAGATCCACATGTGAATCTCTACTATTTCGTAATAGGAATGCTGCTTGGATGAAAAAACATCTTAAATATACAGCAGTGCTACTTCTGGGACACATTTAGGCTGTTTATTATAGCCTGTTACCCTGTTTAATTGGCAAATTATATTTTATTTAAACATGTTGCTAATTATCCTCCAAACTCCTTCCCACCGAAAAATATGTATGCGTGCGGTTTCTAATTTTACTATTACGAGAACGCTGCATGAACCAAAGAGTGGTACGCGAGTGAGTAAAATTTGGGGACACTGAACTAAAGGATTACTCTGTAAAATTATATCAACTTTGATATTTAAAGATCTGTGTCGGTTTTATTCAGATATGACCATGCAGGTTACCGTTAAATTATGAGTCGTACCTTCTGATTTGGGACATGTTGTGTGTCAATATCTTTTTTCAACGAAACAGGGGCTGAATTTTGCCGAACTAGAGCCTGTTGGTTGCCAACGTGATCTGACGATTGGTTCACCATCGTTCTACTTTTTCGGTCCAGAGAAGCAGAACGGACAAGATATTGTTGTGGGACAATGCTTTGTGATTGATGCTTGCAACTGTTAAAGCATTCTGACGTTGGACGCATTCTAAGGAAATAATGGGTGTAATTCAAAATCGTTGTTTTCGAAGTTGGAATTTTTTCGTAGCGAGGTGTCTAAATTGAACAGTGAACGACATTGTTTGTTTTCAATGTAGTACTTATACTATTTTAACTGTACAGGTTGCGATCTTGTGTAGCACATGTTGATTTATAGGGATTCCTTGTCTGACGTTTCAGGCCGACCGCGAAAACCAAGCCAAACAAAACCAATGAAGCATGAAAAGTAATTGAAAACTTCCGATATGACGTAGACGGCTGCTGTGCTATTTATCATTGCGCGAACGTTGACTTAAGCAATCGGCATACGGTATTTGTTTTGAATAAAATGCAACAATAATTTAGGAAAAAAGTGTAGTAACTGCGTAAATATCATTGTTAATATTTAAAGTGACGGATCAAACGTCCGGATAGTAATTGATGCAGATTAAATCAGAATTACCTTGTTCCAATTTTACTGTACATAGACGAAGCAGAAACAATTTCTTGCTCCCGGTATCGCTTTGGAAAAGAATCTGTGTGAAAATCAATAATGAACAATTACTTTCATACCAGGAATTTTTGCACTATAAAATAGTGAACGACGTAATGAACAAAACAGGAAAGGAAACGCGAAGACAGTTTCCCACAGTAAACATGGAACAAAATGACGAAACTAGTAGTTACTGTTATTGTTGTTTGGTATTTATTGCTCGTTAATTATCATACCACAACGTGGTTAGATTGTCGACTAAAATATTCGCTATCAAATTGTGAAAGTTTCAGAAAAACACAAGTGCGACAAATTCACAGTTTTTAAATCTCTTTTTTGACTTTTTTCGATACAGAAAAAAAATTAGGTATATTTTTTAGAATTTCCAAGGATTAAGACAATCGTTGCTCACCTTCTGGTTTGCGCGGCGGGGCTCCTGGTGCCGGCGACCGAAATTGGAACTCTGGCGGACCTTCAGCAAAGGAAGACGCATTGCCGAGTTTATGACGAAATTGTTGGTTCATCGTGTCATCGGGAGGATTTGTGGGCAGAATTTTTTCAAGATTTTCGGGACAACTTGACATTCGAAGTCGACTGTCACCCGGGTAGACAGTATGGTTATTGTCAATGTTCGTTAACGAATTGTGACGCCCTTGGTTAGGGTAGTTAAAACGTTGATAAGTGTTATATGAGTTGTAACTAATTGCTGGGTAGTGGCTCAATGGTGGAGGTTCTGTTTTTTCGTCTATATGCGGTGCACGAAAGTCTTGCGTGGAAGCTTCAGTGTGAAGTATTGGTTGTCTATGTTGTGTTGTTGTATCACCATTGCCACATGCGACGTAGTTTGGATCATTAACGATGTTATATGGCTTGCCCAATGGATGTTTGGTGTAATGATTTAGTTTGCCATACCCTGTAGCAAAGGTTGAGGCTGCTGTTTCGTTTCCCTTTCGACTGTAAAATCCATCAATAACGCTCGTTTCTCGACTAGTTTGGTCATCACGTTCACACCAATTGGTAGAAATGATGGATTGATCATATTGTGTCTGTGAAGTATCAAAGCGTGAGTTCCATTCAACATTATTAGGCAGAGACGAAACAGATCTTGAGTCGATACTTTGTACGACGGAGGCCGGCGGTTCGATGCTTTGTCTATTATTGCTACCTTGTACGAAACAACTTGGGAAATCCCCACTAAATTCACTCAAGGAAGGTTGAATGTCATCTAACTCGGGAGTGATGAGTTGTCGGTCATCGTCGTCGGTGTACCCGGATGTATGTCGGAGTCCCCAACCACCCTCCGAAGATTGGATAGCCGCCGACGGAGAGGAAAAATCCGGAACAAAAACAGAGTCAACGGGAGCTGTTGGATGGTTGAGCTCTGGTACCTTAGATTCTCTGCTACTCGAGTTTTCCAAAGGAACCACTGGAAATAAAATATTTTAGTATAATTGTTGTATCTATTTGGGCGATAATTTTAATCGCAATGAGGCAAACCCCAGTAATCCCTATTATTCACGCATTTCATGTTCCGATTTTGATTACTGCTAAGAGGTTCGAAATTACGGTTAATCCCAATATTTCGGGTTGACATAACACATAACCGTCTTAACAATGCTTCAAATCTATAATCACCCCAACATGCTTGCAATAATTGATAACTGTACGGCGAATTGTAAAAATATTGCGCCAAATGATAATGTGTGTAGTTTGTAAGACTGAACTGTATCAAATCTTTTACCTACAGTGTATTGTATGAAAAATTTATATTGTTAGTAGGCTACATCAATTGATAAATATTGTATCCTACAAATGCATATCAACTTTTAATTACAGAAAATAGATAATAAATTAATAACTATTAATAAAAGTATGTATTTTTGCACAAAATGGTATCGCTACACTATATTTCGCACAAGTCACTTCTCATAAATTATCTCGAAGTGCAGGTGACTGAATTTCAAGTATATTTTTGTATATTTTCTTGTAATTTAAATCTCATTAGCGATCAACGAGCTGTAATGCCGTTACGACGGAAGACTCATTCATAAAAAGTAGCAGATAATGTATGCTGTGTACCTCTCTCTGGGCGTGAATGAACGTTTCTTTGCTGTGACGAAACGAACCCATGTGTTCTTTCGAGTATTACAGCAAATAGGAGTTAAAAATTAACTAAAACAGACAAGTGAGTAATTTATCAGACGGGGTGGAAATGCGCAGTATGTTCTATGCTCTTTAAATGCTGCAAAAATCGGATGAGCAAACCACCGTTTTTGATTGGTTGGTCAAAATTGTTTGAGCGTATCCGGTTGCTGTCAATCTTGCTACACTCACAACGGTCCGTAGCGCATTCACATCGATTGAAGTAAATTTTATTGATTTGGTTGAATAGTTTTAATTTTCTGGATTTAAAGCAAAATATCATAAAGTCTAGTTTAGCATATTTAGTTTTTATTAAATTTTTACGTTAAAATCACAAAATATATATCAAGAAATTTGGCACTCAATAACATCACGTAATTTCTTGTAATTGGCTGTGAATATATATGTGACTCTCTAAATCGCTTATGGGCATTTCGCCAACCATATGACAGTTCTGTCTGTTGACGGCAGGAAATTGAAGCGTAGCTACAAATAATCAAATCGCCTCGAGGCGTGAACTGATGTGACGTATTTTAAATTAAAGATAATATTCGGTTGGAACTTATTCACTTTCAATGACTTTTACCCATACAAATGCATTCGAGCATGTAGTTATGCGAGTAAATATAACAAATTTCTGATAAAAAGGCTACGATTAGTGAATAATACGATATATATGTGCAGTATTTCCCTTTCGTACGATAAAGCGGAAACGACCCTTTTGACCCCGGCGTTTGGAAACTATGACGTAATGTGCAGATATTGAGTTCTAAATAACAGCGTTTGAGAAAAATGATGTTTCGACTTGCAACTTGTAATTTTGGTTTGCGCGTTATCGGTAAAATAAGGGATTCTCAATTAACATGCAACGAAATAGCTGGTCTCTCTAGCTGAACTGCTAGAGCCACAAGATTTTCGTTACGAATTTACAAAACCGGTTATTAAGAACTGTTTGCTAGCTGTAATTTTACCGTTTGTAATCGAAACGTGTTATCACTGCCGTGGTAAATTCCTCGGACAACTGTTCCACCACGCAATTAAAGAGCAAAATATGTTACTTACGATTTTCCACTTCCGGTACGAACTGATCGTCATTTTTACTACTGGATCCTAAAAAATAACAAACAAGTTATAAGAATGGAAGTGTCGTAGGTGTAGCTATAAAGTTTGTATAAACCAAAGCTTACCGTCTCCAAACCAGGATTCGTTCAAGAGATGTAAATCCGTCAGCAACAAGTCTGTATATAAAAAATAATATTAATTCGTATATACAGTAGTTAATTATTAAAATCGGTGGCACTTATTGTTGTTGCACGTATTGCAATCAACGCGTTATTTTAAATGCGTTCCAGGTTAATCAACTTACTGCAGCGTTAACAATACTATTTGTATAATGACATCATAATTAGATATTTCCGACTGGGGCAACCAGCTGGCTACGTCATAATTGAACTGGAATGCAACCTCTCACCGCATATAGGCGCTAATATGAATGCGGTCTGGGATTTAATTTAAGACGGGAGGTGTGGAAACAGAGTGAGCCAATTTGCATTGCAACTCAAACAGATTCATATAAAAACGTATTTTTACTACTTTTCACATTTAAAAGCTAAACATAATATGTATATATCCACCATCAGCGAATGAAAGATCCTCTTCTGTTGACTTCTGGTTATTGGACGGCTGTTCATTCCCCCCCGGATCCATTCTTAGTTTATCCTGTCAAATTCAAACGAGTACTCAATGCAAAATAAGCATGTGTTTAGTTATTCAAAAAGGTGGAACCAATGTCCCCACCAGGTAGAATAAACGAAAACAAACTAACATGCCTTTTACCTGTGCTATTTTGTGGTGAGGAACTTGCTGATCGCACATTATTTACAGTTCCAGATCATTTTAACCATACGACTTTACAAAACATCGCGTGCTAATAAATAGTAACCCTTAAAGTTTGTTTACCCTTTGTAAAGTACATGTGCGTGTTCTGGCGCGCGCACGCGTGTGTGTACGAGGCAGAAGGTAACCTAAAAAAACAGCATTTTTTATTTAGCTGTGGTGTGCATATTACTAATAGTGATATTAGCATTATATTTTATATTATTTGATTTTTTTACAACCTAACTGTTAGCTCATTCAATTTTTTAAAAACTACAAACACAGCTTCTCTATTTTTACCACCAAAGTGTTTTGTGTGTGGAGATTGATAAGTAGGTCGGTCCTGCTAATTTGCTCTTGCCCCATTCACGACCGTGCTTTATTTGCTTATTATACTGACAACTTAACATTATTACGTTTTATATTCATTATGACAAAGTGTACGCATCTAGCAAGGTGAAATTACCTAAACACGATGCACACAGTTTATACTTAGTGGACCAAAACATAATTTGCTTGTAACTATTCTAGTCTAGGATCGTACGGCGGCACGTTGCTTCTGATTTATGCTATCTAAATACCTTACTTTTACACCAAATTGTAATGCAGAGAATATACTGATGCATCATTAACGTAAAATACATAGTAATACAATTAAGCTGGTAGAACACACTATACACTGTAATAGTCAATTACATAGCATATCAGTATAAGTTCTCTGTAGAACTCGCCTGGAGTTGTGCACGAATTCGTGGTTCGTTTTGTGAATGAACAGCCATTGTTACGCTTCGATTCAGATGAGTTCTCTCGCATTGACGTCATAACAAGCGTTCTCTCTTTGCATTTCTTTCTTTCCTCTTTCTCCTCTCTTTTATTAGTTTACATGTTGACTTTGCGAGACATTGTCAGTCGTAACAAAACGCTCGTGATATCGCTCAGTAAATACAACTGTTCTTAAATATGAAAAAAAAAACAGTTTGTTTTTTATTGGTCATTAATTACAAAAATTATATGTATGTGAGCATGGCCTATACTTAATACATTGAGTAAGCCATTATGTAAAGTACATCAAAACTTACGAGTTATTTGATATTGTGCTTTTTGTACCTTCACCATCCTTTCATCTCTAACCTTTCAAAAAACTGCAAAACTACAAATCGGGGCATAATGGGTCGCAAAATTGAAGAAATTTATCTTAATTTAATATTATTCTACAACGTGTGTTTACAGCACAAACTTTATATATACAAGTGCATTTTGGTATTACTGTGCTTTTTGCAACTATATTTTAAGCCAAATTGACAACTGCCTATTTTTCCATGTATATGTTTCAGCTTTTTGACAATTTTTTTGCCATTCAAAAAATGTTGTAGTGGTTCAACACTGTTGGGCCGTGAGAATACTGTCTAATAGAACTGTAACCCTCGTATATTATTAAACAGGTACACGTAAAAGGAGATTAAAACAAATTGTCCCGAGTTGCAACGTGTTCAAACATACCTCTCTGTGTTTGGCACCATTTCAAGAACTAATGGTAATTCTACTTTGTCTGACTTAAGTTTCATATGAGTTTTAGGATGATACGTTGACTCTAGAACCAAGGGCGCATAGGCAGCCTTAAATTTTGGTCGAGGCCAAATGTTTTATGGTTGTATTTTGGGTTTGAAACTCCTCATTACAACACAAAACATGTAAAGCCAAAAGACGTTCTGAATAGCATTTATTTTTACAATTACGCCGCGTGAAAACAACGATCTACAACTGCATTCAAAACTCCACTCGTCGCTTACCACCAGCCATTTTTGTCACAAAATTTGAGGTTTGTTTTTCTTAGCTAGCAGGTAGAATGTTTTATTACGAAATAGTATGAACTCACACGTGGATCCATTGCATCATAATAGCGATTGTTTGACCAGGCAATTAATTAAAGAGCGTAAACACACCCCACGTCACCTTCGTTTTTTTTGGTAAATTCAGAAAGCGACCGTTTTATTGATTCCAAAAATACTTTGCTTAATAAAATTGGTCCCGTATAGGCGGAGATATTCGTCCTCAAACAGTGATCTCTAGCGCTATCCTTTTTTACTACCAGCTTCGTGATTCTGACGCAGGAACGTACAAGTCACGTGATGATTCATTCATAAAAGCGGAATTTGCGTTTTAACAACCACTTAGTTAGAGCAATGGTAGCAGCGATAAGTCGTGAACCGGTACCCCCTCTATTTGGCTCGACCATTTGCGCATGCACAGTAGCGTTGTGACGCATGTGTACTGGCATCTTGACATAAAAATATGCTCGGACCAAATATGAAGAAAGTAAATATAGTAGGGTGGGAGAAGATGAAACACTTCGTTAGACGAGACATTTTTAATTATCATTTTACGGGCCCCCAATAGTAATCATAAAAAAAATGTTACAAAAAACAAAACGTGAAATAGTAAAATGCTAACTTTGAATGCTCGCTGAATCATAGTAAAAAAAATGAAATTTTGTAGTTTGCGAGTGTGGAAGATTAAATTAGTTTCATAGATTCATAAAACAAAACTTGAATATTTCGTACAGTTTGATTTTGTCTCATAAAACTATAGCATGAGGAAAATAGGCACGGGTCCATAAATCTTACATGTCAAAGAAACTATAGCACAGACGGTTAATTTCGGTAGGTTAACTACAAGTTGCAGAATACTGCTGATGTAAATAGATTTCAATTTCTAGTCCCATCTTTCCCCACATTGTAGTTTCGTAGGTTTTTATTGCCAAACTTTGAAAGGTTTGCTTTTGATTCAATAATTTATACCTCAGGGGTTATTTAAATATAATATGCTGAACTTATAAAAATATATTATTTTGAAAATGTATTCAACATTCAGTCACTTGCGTTTGCAACAATGTAGCAATACCCAATTTGTAGCGAAAATGTAAACTTTATTAATAGGTATCAATTATCAATTTTCTGCTATATAACAATTGGATATTGTTCGAACATCAATTGATAAATATTTTATCCTACAAATGTATATACAGTATATATATATGAACTTGATATATATGACAGATTTGGGTGATACAACTAATCGGTACTAGCATTGACAACAATTCAAGGAAATATAATAAAACACAACAATTCAAGGAAATATATTAAAAGAGTTATTTAGAGATTCACACACCAGGTGCAATGTAGAAAACAGGCAGGGAAAGAAAGAACAATTTGAAATCCTTGTTAATTATGGAAAATACACGTAAATAACCACGGCCTACTAGAGATACGGCCTATCCACGGCCTACCCATATAGTACAGTGGGGTAAGATGGGACACTTAAGCACACATTGGCCAATATTTCTAAAATTAAAACACAAGACGATTATGGAGTGGTACCAAGAATTGGTAATACTACTTCTTTATTATTTGCTAAAAATTCAAAAAAATAGATTAAAACACACGAGGAGTCAATTGACCTGATTAATAAGTGAGTTTATTGTTGGGAATACAAATAATATATCAAGTTTATACATTTTTTTTCTTGCCCTAGTAGTTTATTTAATTTATTAACACATCATGTTTTGTCTTTATAAAAGAAATAAAATACTTGGCAACGGATGAATTCGACCCCATGCTGCCATCGAAATTGATGTTGCCTAAAACCAGCGCCCTGGACAATTCGGCCACGCTATCCCACAAGTAAAGTCACCATTAACGATATGTTTTTTAGAACGATTTTTTTTTGTTCCGAATGGGTAAAGTTCTTAACACGTTGTTTTACACATCCGGAACGAACTTTTTTGATTTTGTTTTAATTTTTTTTGTAACACTTGAGGCGATAATGGTCCATGTGCATGGCGCCCTCTATAATAAAGGGCGCCATGTCCATGTGGGATTTGGCGAAAATAAAAAAAAATCAATAGAAGAAATTTTTACTTTAATTTTACTAATCCTGATTACTACATTAAAGGAATTAAAACATTGAATTATTAACAAAATAAAGAAACAGTTATAAAAAACAAATGGATAAGTAAAAAAATACATTTTAATTCGGAACAAAAACATTGTTTTCGGGTCAAAAAATATCTTTTTTGGATAACAGAATATTTTTTTTGGATCAAAACATTTTGTTTCTGAACAAATTTTTTTGTGTACGAACATGGCCTACTCAATACATTGAGTTACGGTTCTAAATAAACAATTTTGAAACACAGTAATGTTTTTCGGAAAAAAAGCATAATATATTTTTTGGAAAAAATACTGTGTTCCGAACAAAAGTTATAGTATTAAAAGCGTCAAATATAAATTGCTGATTTGATTTTATTGCAAACACATAGGTTTTTTTTTACTTCTAACAAAAGTTTTTACGCTAACAAATGTATTAATTAATAATTGGAGTAATAAATATTAATTAATAAAATATTACACTATTTGTTACATTGCTTTTTTTGTTAATTAATTTGAAATTGTAGTGTGGGGTAAGATGGATATCGTATATAAACAATGAACAACGTCCTTTTGGAGTCATGACGCTACGGTTATAATTATTTAAATGTTTACTTCATTCTTTATTATGAAATTGAACGAGAAAAGAGAATGAAAACGTGTCCCGTCTTACCTTAACTTATTATAAATACTCATCCCAAAAGTACAAAGGATGGTATGAGACTATTATTAAATCCGCGTGTTCATAACGTTGTGTAGTAAGAGTGGAGTTCGCTGTCATGTAAAGTAGAAACGCGTAGCGTCTGCGCTTGACACGATCTATATTCTGTACTTTCATACCAAAAAATGTTTTGAAACAAAAGTATGGCTGTAACTAAAACATTGTTTTCAAAACAAAATTTAATGATCCCAAAACAAAAACCTGTTCAATTTTTATAGCGAACTTCAAACATAATAAATTGCTTTAAAAAATAAGATGTTTTTAGAGAAAATAAAGGGGATAAAGGGAAACTTATTATTCAATTTTTTAGTAAAACCTTTCGAAAAACATTATGAAGATTTTAAAAACGTGTTGTAGTTAATGATGTACATGTTGTACTCGAAACAAAGAATATTTTAATTTCGGAACAAAATATAACGCTTTCAAAAAGAAAAACGTTGTTTTCAAAACAATTATATTTTTCGTAGGAAAAAATATTGTTTTGAAACAAAAGTGTTGTTTTGTAACAAAAAATATGATTTCGGAACAAAATATAACGCTTTCAAAAAGAAAAACGTTGTTTTCAAAACAATTATATTTTTCGTAGGAAAAATATTGTTTTGAAACAAAAGTGTTGTTTTGTAACAAAAAATATGATTTCGGAACAAAATATATTGTCATGGGAACGAAAAATATTGTTTTCAGAACATTTTTATGGTTGTCGTAACAAAAATTATTGGTTTGAAACAAATGTTTTTTAAACAAAATCCATTGTTTCCGAAACAAAATTTAACGGTCCTAAAACGAAACGTATTGTTCATTTTTTAATGAAGCGATTTTCAGACATAATAAATCGTTTTGAAATTAAAATTAAGATGTTTTCGAAGAAAATTAAGAGGATTTTAATAACGTGTTGTATTCAAGAAAAATGCGTTATACTTGAAACAAAGTATCTTGATTACGAAACCATTTTTTTTGGTTTTCGTAACAAAAAATTATTTGTTAGGAACAAAATGTTTTGTTCTCGTAACAAAAAATATTGTTTTGAATCAAAAGTAGTATTTTTGTAACAAAAATGTTTCGACATTATAAATCGAGATTTTTATGACATGGCATAAAAAAAAACGACGTTATGAATCAAATTATAAACATTTTATAAAAATGTTGTAATCAAAGAAATGCATGTTGTACTCGGAAAACAAAGCTGTTTTCGGAACAAGATTTAGGCTATGTTATTGTTGTTATTAAAATTTATGTAAAGATATTGTTTTCGAAACAAAACGTAATGAGGTTATTTCTACCTAGGCTGCATTTTGCTGTCCCACTTTACCTCACTTTAAGCTGAACACGTTACGGTATAAATCTCTTCATTTCAACCTTTACGTGCGAATTCATGCAAATTTAGGGGTGGAACAGTAAGAACTTATTTTAACGTATTTGCCTGCGTGAGGATCAGTGACATAAACTTTACTGACTGTTTCTATTTATTCGACAATAAAATTAATCCAACTTAGAAATAGTTATGTAATTAGATTTCCTTTCAGCAAACATGACGTTGGTAAAACCTATTTAAGGAAAATGTCAAATAAAAAGCGTGGCTACTAAACCTAAAATACGGAGGAAACATTATATTAAACACACACACGATAATGTTTAAATATTCAATATAATGACTTAATATGTTTAGAATATAATTGCGATTTAATCTACTGCGTTCCAGCGTCAAACGCTACAATATATAAAACTATGTAATGTTTTTAAATTAGTGTTTGGACTATTTGTATATATTAAACTCTGACATCATACAAAGCATAGTTGCTTCTTAAATGCTGTAATTTACGACATGATGATGCGGATAATTCATCCAAGCCATCTATTAAAATTTAATTATGCCATATTATCTTATCGTAATGGGACTTCCCCTACGTAGAAGTCTGGCGTTTGCGTTGTAAACAAGCATTTACAAACTCATTATACGGAGCCCCAAGGCTCGATAATTAAATAAAAAAGGCAAATATAGAATACATACCTTTATAAATTAACTAATGCCTTAACGTGAAATAGACTGCTGATATTGTTGCCAAGTTCAATACACAACTAACCATATACTGAAGTTGTGAAAACTAGAAAAGTGTTAGCCTACATTTGGAAAAGGGAAAATTTAGTTTAAATAGATTAAAAGAATTCTTCTGTTTTAGGATTCTGCGTATATAAAACGTAGGAGTTAAATTTTAACCTGTCCTATCTGCTTAAGTGACATAAAACTGTGTGATGAAAATTTCTTTTATTCTTTTAATTTTGGTGAGTTTTAAAAATAAATCAATGCTGTCCTGTTGAATTTGATAATATTACTCCCGTTAATAAAACATATTTCCAGGTGCTATCATATCAATGTTGCACAGCCTGCATTACAAAAGTTCAACCAAGCAAAGATTTAAATAACTTACCTGTTATATTATGGTGGCAAAAACAGATATTTCCACACGCTGAAGAACCAGGCAAGCTGTTTTATTGTTTTTATTATTTTATTATACTTGTATATTTCCATGCCTATTAATGTGAAAAAGGGATAGTGATAAAACACTTTGTGTATTTATTTTATGTTAAATTGAAATGTAGGTGTATATTGCTTGAAGGTGAAACGAATTGTTTCTATGTTTCATTAGGAAGTTTAAAACAGCTTAACCATTTTTTAATCAGCCACACATATAAAAGCTCACTTTAAAAGTTTACTATTATATGAATGTAACTTACTTTTCCTCGCGTGGCTGGAAAACGACAGTTGTTATCACTTGGATTTAACACCTCGTGCCAGCTTACGAGTTACCAAGTATGTTACTTTGTGGGTGATTACTTCTTATGTGGATTTTTTTATTTTTTTTATGTGTGGCTGATAATTTAAACAACCCATTAGTGACAACTGGGCTGGAGCAATTGCCGTTAAGTGTCTTGCCCAAGGACACATACACCTACAATGATAGCAACGACAAGCCTTAAACCCATTACCTCTGGGTTCAAGGCAGGGGCCTTAACCAACTGTGCTATGGCTATAATTATATTTTATCTTCTTACAGAAAGAGACGATGGTTTAGTTGAAGTAAATTGTCCTAACTTGGGATACAAATGCATGGCAACTTACAACAAAAATATTTTGGAACAAAAATCTACTGAACTACTCACCATCATGCAATACGGGACAGACTTCAGAGCTTATGAAGCTCCCTTGCCCAGAAAACCAAATCATTTGGTAAAAATATGTGATTTAGATGAATTCTACTTTGAAAGCAGTTTAACAGTTTTAAATTTTTGTATTTACAATACAGTTGCTAACATGTAATACAATTTTTCACAGTGGGCGTTACTTCATGAGGAATCTCCTCAAAATAACTACTTATTATGCAACAAAGAATCACTTGAATTATTTAATTTCTCGGCAACGTTCAAGCGGAATTCAGATTTTCCATTGACCACACAGCATTTCGTCAGTTCTGAACATTTGACTTCAAGAAAACCAATTTCTGTTATGGAAAAAAACAAGTAAAATTCTTCTGAAATGTTTGTTTACCCTTTTAGTTCATTTTATTTTTTAAATTTATACCGTCTCCGAATAACTTCTTTTAAAACTTTGAGAATTCAAAAATTGACCAAAGATTGTAATTGCTATATATGTTGTCTAATAATACTGTGCTCACACCTCAGTATAAAGTAGGTGGTTACCTGCAATACTTAATTATACAACATTAACATTACTGTATTGTGTAAATTACTACTTAGCTTTATTTTTAGACTAAGGAAACAAGGCTTAGCTCCCATTGTTTATCTTCAATCTCATTGTGATGTTCCATCCGATCGAGATAGATATGTTTATCACTTGATGGGAAACATCAGCATTGATTCTTATGGTGCGTGCCTCAACAATAAAGATTTTCCAAATGCTGATTTAGTTGATACATCGCAGATGAATAGTGAGAAGCTGCTTGATATGTTAGGTTTGTATTTAGTGATTTTTGATTGATTTACACATAGTATATAAATGTTGCTGTAATATTTCTGTGAAATAAAACCACCAATTATTAATCATAGAAATGTTGTGAAAGTATCTATCATAAATTTTATGATTTTAAAAATCAAATAATAGAAAGTATTGAACACTTGATTTATAAGAAGCTACGAATAAAAATGCATGATATCTATAAAAAGTGTAGTAATTGGACCCAACATACAAAATAAAGGTGAAATATTGGCTTTACACAAACTCCTATATTTAGCAAAGTACAAGTTCCACATTGCATTTGAAAATGCTATTTGTGATGATTACATAACAGAGAAGTTGACGCGTCCTTTACATGTTGGATCAATCCCAATATACAGAGGATCCCCCTCTGTTAGAGACTGGGCACCAGACCATAATTCAATTATAATTGGTAAATATGTGTTTTATATTGTTTGCTATTGTAAAGCAGGGTACTGTTACTCAAAATGTCTTTGTAATAATTATCCTTAAGAAAAAATTACATTTATACCTTTGTTTCTTAAACTTTTATTAGTGCTTACTTTTAGAGTAACTTAACAGTCATTACCTTTTTTATTTGAATAAAACAATCTAGGTTTATTTAAATGATTAAAGTATTTTATTTTATTCACTAGTCTACAACATTATTTAATAGAAACACGCCTATGAGTCCTCAGGGTATCAAAGGAGAAATGGTTGTTTGTACTTGCATCGTTTATGCATTCTATACTATTAAAATTATCATGTGTTCAAATATTTTTAGCTGATGAATTTGAATCACCTGAACGATTGGCAGAATACATTCATTATCTTGATCAAAATGATGAAGCTTACTTAAAATACTTGGCTTACAAAGATCAGCCGGAACTTCCAAATAAATGGTTATCGGAAACTCTTAATAATCGAAAGTGGGATTTAAATGGAGAAGATACAAACAACTTCGTTGGTGGATATGAATGTTATGTTTGTGGAGAGGTAAAATTCATTCGAGGCGTTTTGTCAGATAAAAAATAGGAGGAAAATTGTCGGAATAAATAAATAGAAAAATATCTTTAAAGTTTGCTTTAAGTTTTTTTGGTGTAGTACAAACCTTACCTTGATATTTTTTGACTCTGGACGTTCTTTTGATATATGTAAATTCAAATATATTTTTATTGGTTTTTGTCATAATACAAATAAATATAGTTTTTTTTTAATTACAGATGCATAAGATGGAGGCAAAATTGAGAAAAGGAATAAAAATCTCACCGCGTGTTGTACCACATAATCATTTAGATTGTTCACCACCCCAACCATCTATTGGAGATATATCTGATATTCCACCAAATGATCAGTATGTAATGGTGTTTATGTTATAGACCAGTGTTACCCTATCTTTTTTATTGCCCCACCCACCCTGGACAACGAGCGGTGTATCAAACACCCCCAGCAAAAAAAGTAAAACTAAGTTATTTATCATTCATCACTTAAAGTCCTACTTTAATTAAAGAAATGAGGGTAGTGAGTGGTGCAATGCCGTCAACCTCTTGCAGCGGCGGACAAAGCATTCCCCCCCACTACAACATATGCAAAGAAGGCATGCAAATTTTTTCAGTCAAACATCATCATTTCCCGTTTTACGCTTTATAGGCACATCGGGGTACAGCTGCCCTGAGTTACTCTCACCTGTCCAGCTTAGCTAGTGACCCCAAATTGCCCAGTTTAAGCTTTTATTTGGTAATTCACTGTATTTACCTTTACAGCTTACATAATTGGATCAGTGATTATTGGCAGAATCTTGATCAAGCAGTTGCATTGCGTGATATGGTGTTGGAGGGTGTGAGTGACTCAGAATCATTGTGGTCATATATTGAACGTAGATATCATGCTGGGGAGGGAGCCATGCAACACAACGAGTTATGAGAATTGGGTTGTGAAAAGAGGTATTTCTTAGTTTTATAAATCTTTATCCAAATTAGTGATTAATTTTGTTCTCTTTCTAAAATGAAAGTTTTTGTCACAAATAAGTCCAGTGACTGGCTTTATTTATGTCAATGTATTCAAGAATTTTAAGTATCCACGGTTTATTTTTTACATCTTAGTTTATTACAAGATTATGCAAATCTTAAAGGAACAATAATTTAATTTAACCAATTTTGCAACTTGTGGAGATTGATCTTGTGCAAATTCAAAAAATGTTATACATGGCAACATAGACAATTTAGATGAACATAAAAACAGAAGCAACAATTTAAACAATTTTGTGCTTGGTGTTTAACATAGGTTAATGTAGTAGCGGTTTAATGATTTAAACAATGATTAAATGAAAGTTGATACAGTCTCACTTGTTCATGTAAATGTGACAGCTATTTAATGAAACTTTGCAGAGTTAAACTTTGGTGGTCGAGGTCGGACACACGGGGTCAGTGCAACACGTTCCACCCATCAGTAAAGCGCCCTCTGGTGATTGAATGCAATCATTTGATGTCAAAGTGATCGCCAATGAGCCGTGACTTTGATTGCTTCGTTGTCGCTGACGTGTCATGTTGGCTGCTCGACTGACACGAACACGTTTACGAACAAAAATATCCAATGGTTTTATGCATGATCTGAAATTACAAATAAACCAAAGTTTCATATAATATGTTGCAAATTTGTATAATTTTATTGGCATTAATTAAAATTGAGACATTAACCAAAAGATTTACCATAGATGCACGCAGCGATAGTTTGATGTGTAACTTGTGCTGATAATAAATAATTAAACGTCTGTGGAACACCACACAACGAGATATTTTTAATTTACCAAGATAAAAATATGAATACTTACCTTTACTACAACATATTTAAAACTTACCCATAAAGTACACTGAGTACATTTGAATATAAGATTGGATTGAGAGCACTATTGATTGGTAACAGTATAATAGCAGCAAATGCATATGCTACATCTGGCATATCAACTCCTAGCAAATTTAGAAATGCCATGACACATACCGGTCCCCAACATGCAAAGTCTGTTACAACCAAACGTGTTATACGTGCCTGAAATAAACTGAGCTAAGCATATTTATTAAAACAAAAAATTATTTCAAACCCAACCTGGGAAGCAACTAACCTGCATTATTCGATTCTCATCGTCATTTCTGTTCATAGCAGCTGATCTTCTGGCATCGTGATAAATTACTAGATAAGATATGAGAATATACAGAAAAGCAATAAGATCAAATGTCATGATTATAGCTGAATATGCCCATGCAGAATCATTTACCTGTAGTATATTGATTTGAAGTTTATATTGTTAATAATTTTTAAGTATAATACATTACAGCAGGGGTTCCTAAACATTTTTTTAAAGTTTAAAGTATTAAAAATAAACCTTTATAATTTTATTTGCAACTAATTCATATATTGTGTGCACATCATACTAAAACACAGTTGCATAAAGATAAAACAATCACAGGCGATTAAATTGACAGGCAATTATTTTTTTTATATTTTTCTTTCCACAATAATTATATAAACAATAAAATTACAAACCAACTTACTGTTACAAACAACTGAGGCAAACAGACAGAGTGAACATTATAGAATCCAAAATATCCTTTTACTTCAAAACTTGGCCAAAAAGTTGGATAAAACTCATGAATGATGTCAAGAATTGAAGTCCATGATAAATCATTTGTTTGAACACCAGCAGAATACCTCCTTAACACAACTGACCATTCCTTTCGTGATATAATGTCGGTACCAAAATCTAATAATAATTTTATGATTGAAAGTTTCTTCTGTATTTGTTTTAAAGAATTCATTTATTCTCTTAATATTAATATTATTAAAATAAAAATAAATCTATGCTCTAGGTACCATAACTCTTAGAGTATAGAAACACTATAGAAACATATAATATAGATATATATATATATACTACATACATACACACATGCACCACTGTGCTGAATTAAATTTTCCCAAATTTGTAGATTTTTGTTAATCCCTTTTGCTATTTTAAGTACCAAACTACCAAATATTGTAAAAAATTCTTAAATCATGGCACTGTGGGAACAGGCTGTGCATAAGGTAGAAGGAAACATTTAACAAAACAAACAATGTAACCTTCATGTGACAAGGCCTTTAAGGTTGCAGCAAACATCTGCATTGTTTGTTTGTCTGGTGTGTCAGTCTGAAAGAAGTCCACACTTGGTACAATCCATGCTGAAGATGTAAAATAATCATCCAAAGACTTCATATGAGGTAAGATGGCCAGAATGAGTGAAATTCCCCAAGCCATGCTCACTATAAAAATTGTGTATCTAAATAAACCATGATTAGTACTTCTCATAAAGAAAACAAGATAAGAACTTTACTTGACATGCATATAATCTGCTCTGAATGGTCTCAGCACTGCCACCATGCGGTAAGTTGTAAGAATAACCAGAAACATCACAGAAGATTGAACCGATGTCATCGCCAGTGTTCCTAATGATGAACAAGCAGTGCTACTTCTCCATTCTCGATCCACATAACAATATCTTTAGTGGGAAGAAAAAACAGTTTAAAGTACTTTTAATTAATAAAGTAATTAAATGGGCAATTCACACATTGGCATTAGATTTTACAATAGCAATTGCTGTGTAACCATTAAATATGCTGAATACAAAGCTAGATATTCCTGATAGTAAGTGTCTTTGGGTAAGAATGGCATTTGCTAAAAACGAGTGGTCAGTAATAGGTTGGTTGAAATATTGAACCATACATAAAAATAAAAAAACAACCATCCACAAAGCTACATGGGCTTAAAGTGTATGAAACAGAGTGTTATATTATCATTAAACTTTCCCCACCATGCAGGGACAAATAAGTATCATTCCAATTTTTAACCGCTTCAAGCCACAATCTCAAAGAAACAAGATATTGTAAGAATGCTTAATAGGTTAACATACAACTACACCAAGTCTTTCAAACCTGCCGTTAGTTTTAGCGTTTTGTATTGCAAGCAAGATTAAATAAATTCCCATCATAAAATCTGCTACAGCCAAGTTAAGAACAAGCAGATGGTTACTTTTCATCATTGGAGACAACCTGGTTAAGAAGAAAAGTGTTTTATTTAAAAAATGTTGTCTAAAATGTATATATCACATTACCTTCTTGACTTCCACAACGTGCATAATGTGAGGGTTATTACAATAAGGTTACCTCCGATTGCAAGCACAGACATCATCCATATTAAAATGCTGAGCACAGATGCCTAAGTCACATTTTATTATTTGGATTTTCTATTACTTGCACCTGAACTATGGTTTTGCATTGATATAATACAGGTAACCTAAACCATTTTTTTATTACATTTTGTAAAAGTTACATATTTATGATAATATATAAAAAACCCTGAAAGAGTTAACCTGAATTGGAAGTCAAACATTAAGATGAAAAACAACATAAGAGCTTTTAAATAATATATATATATATATATATATATATATACATTGCCTTAAAATACATTGCATTTCTAAAAATTTAATCAAAATGTTGCAACTATTTTTATGAAATAAATCAACATACCTCGATTAGTCGGAATCGGGATGAAAAGTTGTTATCATTAAACCAATTGGTAGGACATTCATCACTGCCATCATAACAATCTTTTTTTCCATCCAATACAAGCCGATGCGGAACAAACATAGGATCGTGTAATGATGTAATGGAAGAAAATGCTGCTCCCTCCTTTGGTGCTCGAGTTTCACAATAGAATCTTGCTAAATCCTGGTTTCCACACTTGTCTGTAATTAAATTAAACTCCTTTAATTTATACATCTTTTAAATTTGTTAAAGATTAAAATGTTTCAGATTAGTTACAATTTACAGGAACAAACGTATAATGACTAATAGCTTATTGCACAGGTAAAACCACTGTGAAACAAATAGTTTTATTTTCACATAGTTCCCCCCTATGAGGTCATATTCACTGCCATTTTGTATCTCAATTATTTTTTTATTGAAAAAAGTTTGGTTTATTGCATAACAGGAAAGTCATAAACTTCTTGGTGAATTTAAACAAAAATAACTAATAAAAATACAAAACAATAAATTAACAATAACATATGTTGTTTTTTAAACAGCAGTTTTGCTGGCAAATTTAATACGATTTGACATTCTGACTAACTTCCTGACAAACCAGGCATGCATACTCTTTAACGGAACTTGAGACAGTTTATGTAACATTACGAAACACAAATTGAGATAAATTAATTTCAGTCTACAAACACTTAGTAAGCAACCTTATACAATAAAATTGCCAAATATTAGTTTTAAATAGTTTTTTTACTTGGTTTTCCGAGATGAGTTGTGAATAATGCCAAATCAAGATTTTATTGTATTAAAAATATAAACAACTAATTCAAAATATATACAATTAATAACACAATGTACCAGTATTAAGCATACAAACTATTCTGTAAACCAAGCTGGTTGCTACCACTATTAATTACCAAGGTAGGGTAACCTGTTAAACCATACTTTTCAGTGAAAACTAATCAAAATGGTAAAATATTAGACATAAATTCCCAAATTACCAATCATTTCTATATGCATTAAAAAAAATAACGAGAAGCATGCATTTGCATAGCCGATTCACGAACAAAAAGAATGGCCAACCAAAATGGCCAACACAATCAACTACTTTGCAGACTTAACTACATAAAATCTGGAAGCCTAAATTCATCAAGTGGAAAGAATTATATAAAGTGATGAATTTCCTTTTTCTTTACGCTGAGCAAAGGTAGTAAGCGCACCAGTCTCTAACCCAGAGTTTCCGTGTTTTAGCTCGATGCTGCTACCATTGTGTTAATTACTCCAACCGTGTTCCTCATGGGTTTACTAAATTGTCAGCCATACACTACAAAAACTTAAATAAGTTCCACAAAATAGTAAGGCATATGAAACAGAACATTTGTGTTATAACAATTATTACTGTCCGGCCACAAAAGAATAAATAAGTTACATAAATAAACACACACTCACCAGCTGATGTTTATGCTACTATATTGGTTCATACTTTCATACAAAATCTTTTATATAGAGCTGCACTCTTTTTGTATGTTTTATTGTTTTTAGTATATCAACCACTGACTAAAACAAGCTAACAAATTATCTATTAAAATTTTAGAAATATAGAGGAAAAGCTTTGTGCTAAAAATTAAGCAGAGCTTAAATATTATTTCAAACCCATATTTTACAGTATACTTTTATTGTGATAACAGAATCACCAAAACAAACCCAAACAATCAACTGTTTAAATATCTGTTGGATGAAAAAGAAACATCCAACATTACCTTCAGATTCATCTTCTTCCTCCACACAGTCTATTCTATCATCACATATTTGACTAATGTGTATTGACACTTTTTCAAGTTGTCGGGGACGACTTTTTTCACATAGAGCCCTTGTGGGACAGAATTGTTCATCAGCAGAGAAATCGGACCATGTGCGAACACGGGTGTTTTTACCAGTTGGAGAAAAGTTGGGTTTGCAACGCTCAACACCATTACAGATCTAAAATAGATTTATACATCACCTTATAAATTTATACCAAAGATATCACAAAAAACACAGGGTGTCGGGTGTCTAAATATTGGGTACATGAAAAACTTTTAAAATTCTAGTTTAATAACCAAATGACCTCAAATTTGAATAAACAGAGAACAGATTAAGACATCATATTTAATGTTATTAAGCAATATGTTAACAAGAAACATTTAAAAATGGTTTGTAAAATAATGTCAAATTTTGAACACTGGTCGGTTTTTATAAAATATAGTGTTTAAGATTTAAATTGAAAAAAAATATGCTTTTAAGGATGTGGCCAAATATCAACTTTACAAAAAAAATCGGTAAACCATGGACGTTTCAGTAAGTCAAAACCTAAATGTTTCAAAAAGAAGTTTCAATTACTTGATGAAGTTAGTGCATACTATCACAAAGCAAACCAAAGCATTACATTTGATGCTTCATTTTCTAAAGACAATTTACCTCATCCGGTGAAAGCAGATTCTTCTGGTCTCCAGGGCAATGCCGGTATCCAAACTCATTAATGGGAAGACTCCAGCATATCTCAGGTGTATTGCTACCGCATCTGAAGTGGGAAGTGTGATTTTCATTGACGTATTCAATCTAAAAAATAATTACAGTATTTAATAGAACACGTACAAGAAAGAACACATGGCGTGTGTAAGAAATGCCAAAAATGGACGAGCTTTTATGTGAAGCCATGACCTGTATGGGTATGACACAGTGAGAGAGGAATGCAAAACGTAAACGTCAGACGTGATGGCATATCTTTTTTCAGCTTCCACTTCAGTAGCTGGACTAAGTGGATTAAAGTCTGTCATCCTCAGTTTTAACATCCTAATTGAATTACTCCACCACATGTGCTGGATGATTTACTAATCATGAATTCAATATATTATACGACTGGAAATAAGCATTTTAAAATTATGTTGTAATATGGTATGTAATATAATGGAAACTGTTTTTTTTTATAATCAGAGCTATTGTAAAAAATTCCATCAATTGGTTTAGTTAATAATATGGACAACTCCTGGCCTAGAGAGTGACTTCATCTGTGTGGGTTTATTGCATTTTTCATTAAGAAAAACCAACACTTTGGTACAGTGGTTTGCTCAACTTCCTCTAAACTTTCATTTCAAAGCTTTTCTCGGGCATATGTGTCATTAGGTATGGCACATAACACCAATTGCTCTAAATCAGTGAGAACAGCAATTGCTCTAAATCTTAAACTGGGGGAACGTGTAACACTCAGAAGGGGGGCGCGAAAAACTATAAAATAAAGTGTTAATACAGTGGTGTTCAAAAGGCTAAAACACGTGTGGTAACTCTAAATTAATGGTCACTTATCGGTCCTCTAAATTGTGAGCCAGAAAAAACAATTCCTGACAAATCACAATGTTACATATGTAGTAACTTGTTCACGGTGACAAGATATATGAAAAAGAACAGCAGTGTAGGTAAAAGTGTTGTTTTTCTACCAAGCCAGGATAATGCAAGTTAAACTCGTTCAATCAATTACCTCCTGAATCATTGTGCATTCATCAGAGAAGTCCAAACACTCTGGTGAGCCATCACATTCAACACCCGTCTTGTACAAGTTTCCAGACAGACAAGTGAAGTTTTTCTCACTGGTAAGTGAATGCTACAGCCGAAGAAAAAATGTAAAATTTTCACTAAACATGTCAGAATTGTTGAAATTTGAAATATTGCCAATAAGTTAGAGAAACTACATAGTGATAAATACAAGTATATAACTTTTATGCTAGTAATTACCAACCTGTTGTTGACTGAGGCAAGCTATCTCGTCTAGCTTATCTTCACAATCATTCACACCATCACAAACTTGTGATAGCATAACACAAGTTTTACCACCATCACATGACAAACGACTATAACCACACGCATCACAATTTGCTTTTGTACCTGGATACATAATTTAGTTGTTTTGTTTTCCATAAGTGCAACACACACAAAAAGTTACAATTTACTCACCAGTATCAAGGCAAACATTACTGCATAACAAAGCAGAATTCATTGCAATATTTTTGCTATTTGATTCTTTTCGTTCACAGATGCATTCATCTGATAAATCGGGACAATCAACAATTCCATCACATACTTGTCGATGTGATATATACAACGGATCGTTCAAACACCTTAAAGAATAAAACTTTACCCGTAACTACTTAAAATTTTAATTAATAAGGAAATATATAATAAAAATTGATTTCAATATATATAAAAAATTAAAAAAACTGCCTGTTTAAAATAAGTCATATCACAACTGAGTTATTATTATGATAATAAAATATTACAAACTTGAAGCATAAAGTTGTATTTCCAGCAAAACAAACATCAGATTGATCTAAACAATCAATAGTTTCATCATGGAGCATCTTTTGAGGAAGAATACACATAGTTGTTTCATCATTCCCCATCCTGGATGCTGTGCATTTGAATCCATGTCCGGTCACCTAAATTGGTTGATAATGTTGAAAAACATTCTGATGTACATTATGTTTAACAATAGCATAGCTAATTATATTATATAAACTGTTATAGCTAGGCACAATATAAATAAAGACCATTCTGGTAAACTTATTTGTTTATTCAGACATTTTAATGTACATCGGTTTTCCTTATTAGGTGTTTTAGATTCATGAACTTATGTATTTTCAGAAAATGGGATTTAAAAACAAGATAATAAAAACAACAGAATTACTCTTTCATCACTTCCATCAAGACAGTCGACTTTTTTATCACAGAAATCAGTCCGCTGTTTGCATGTTCCATCATCACAAAAAAAAGAATGTTTGCATGATGATCCACATTCATCAACTCTAAATATACATCATACATTAAGAAATTTATACTGTATTGTAGTATTTTTTGTTCTTTGTAGTATTATTTGTTCACACTTTGATGTATATTCAATAGACAGGTTTAGAATGAAAGTAAGTTACAAAATCTCATGCAGCTCACAAGTTAAGTTACCAGTTTGATAATAAGTTTTTAACAATAGAACAGACACACACTGTTCAATTTAACTCCACCGAAAAAAGTTTTGGCTTTATTTAAATACTCAACCTGATTTCCAAGTTTGTATCAATTAATCACCAGAACAAAAAAAATTAAGACTGGAACTTATGACAACATGTTGAAGAAGTTTAGAATATACACTGTAGTTGTATGGCTACAGGTAGAAAATTAAATCACCTGTTCCTACAATGATCCAACCCATCACAAACATAAGCACCAGGCAAGACACATTGCATGTCGCACTTGTTGTATAAATTATCGCACATTAAACCACCACTTGGGAGCATGTTAAAAGACATTTCATCAGAACCATCACCACAATCATCAATACCTTAATGTATACGACTTTGTTAATTTGAATATTTAAAAAACACCCGCGTAAAAAATGTATATTATGTAAAAAGTAAAACACATTTTAAATTCATTAATAATTCGTAAAAACGTGAATAAAATTTATGTCACATACTTTTATATTTTTAACAAAATTTGAATGTCAACAATAACTAAACAAAAATATTTACCATCGCAAAATCTTGAAAATGCAATGCATTTTTTGGTATGCAAACATGTGAAGGTTCTGTTACAGCCGCCCTTCACATTGCACTCATCTGAGGAATCCAGACACTCATCGTAGAAGTCACAAGTCTACATAATATTAATATTCAACATATGTAAGTAATTACATTTGACAAGTAGTTAATGTTAAAAGAACAACATACATGAATCCAATAGTATACTCGTTTGTTGGTGCACTCAAACAATTTCTGCTTGGAACATCCAAACTCATCACTGTGGTCGGCACAGTGCCGTTCGCCATCACACACCATCGATTTTGGTAAAAGACATTTCATATCCATATGAAGCAAACTAAAATATAAAACCAAGAAAACTGTTCTATACCTAATAATAACTAAAAATGTCGCATTTGTTGACTTTAGTTAATAAAGTCCTACAAATCAACAAAACATAGTTCATTATGTTTAAATACAGTGTTTAAAAAGTTAGATACAACATACATGTTTTGACAAAAGACATCAGTTTTGTTGAAATCATTGACATCTTTTATTTCATCACTTCCATCTGGACAGTCCACCACACCATCACAAAATCTGAACAGAACAAAAATAAAATACACAGTATGAAATGTTAAGCTGTACATGTGCGGGACCTAAAGATTGTATTGTAACAAAACTTACTTTTCCATTGCAAGGCATGTCCCATCTTCACATGTAAATACTCTATTATTATCCAAGCATTCATCGCTTGAATCTCCACAATTATCAACACCATCAGCACGATACGGCGGTGCATTCTACAATTGAATGTTTTCAGTTAAAAAGTTTACAGAATTCTTATAACTTTTGCTAATGATTGAAACGACTGTCTTTGATCAGGGCAAATATTTAAATATAAGGTTTATATTATCCCAATATATTGTAATGAAAAAAAGAGAAAAGATTAATATATTAAAGCGCAATCATTGTGAGAGGTTAAGAGCACATCTTGCATGTTTCCCAGTTTCGTGCAACCAGAAAACAAGTGTAATGCTATAATTATAAACCCCTGTGTTTTATGGGTAGTGGGCAGTACAAGCTTGCTAATACTCAGCTTTCCTCACTGTTTCATATAATCCGTGAACCGCTCCTTTATGTCTATTAAATCAAGTTGTCCATATACCATAGTGCTGTCATATATCATGTATGTTTAAGGGAGTCGGTGTCACCCATGTGCCCTGGTTGAATGAGACCATTCTAATATGAACGGCCCATGATGGCGCTCATGTAATCATAAACTTTGATCAAATTATTCATTCGTTATCCCACAACACCAATATTATTCCTTCTTCCACTTTATTTAGTCTTACACAACAAAACTCCTACCTTGGGAATACAGATCTGATTGTCGCATGTGAATGAATGCTCTGTGCAATTCTGACATTCATCAATGCGGTCACTGCAATGATCAATGCCATCACAAAGAAATTCAGGTGGCAGATAGCAAATCAAATCAACATGGTTCCACTTATTTTTGCACATCAAGCCTAAAAACATGAAAATTAGTAAACTAATGTGCAGTTAGCCATTTGTACTTTTATTAACACTCCTGAATGTACCCGTTGCGTTTGCAAATGGAGGAACCAAATATTCATCACTGCCATCTTCACAATCCTGTATTCCATCACAAAACTGTCCAGCTGTGAGGCATTTTCCGGATTTGCACCTGGGTTTTAGAAAAAATACATAGGCATGATTAAAAATGTTAATCAATAAGCCCCATGTTTGTACTTTAATTAGCTTAAGTGTTGTTTGTAGCAAACAGATCGAGATCATAAGGTGACAGCATTTTGCTGAAATGTCTTTAAATATTTATGAAGAACAAACTCAGCACATGCTTAAAAACATGAATTTCAAATTATTGATTTTAACACCTTATAAGAGATAAAAATTACCTTTAATAGATCTGCCAAATTATATAACAATAACAAGCATACAAATTGTACTTAAAAGCCATTAACAATTTACAAATACTCTTTAAATTACTCAAAATACAGCAAGTTGTGTTTATTCAATACATCATATGTGTATCTTATTTCAGAACTCGTGACATACTTAAGTATGGCTTACCGAAATATGCTCATTGAACAAGGATCATTTTCATCTTCTCCAGTGTATGTGCAAGTTGAACCATATTTGCAAGATTCAAGTTTGTTTTCACAACCCGGGCATTCCAACACTTGATTGTTGATGCAGCGTTGGAAATCACAGTGTTTCACATATCTTGATTTTGGCAAATGTTAATTTTCCCTATTTTAAACCACCACATTTTGTTTTATTTATATATATACCTGTTTTTACTGCCACATAAACTATTGCTCTCATCTGCATTACCCACACAATGCTCAATACTGTCACACAGATAAGGTTTTGGAAGAATGCATGTTTTATTAGAATGGTTCAATGCATTATTACAACTCACTCCAGTTGATTCAGTAATATTGCCACCTGGACACAACAATGTAGTATGTATAAAACTAATGAACAATGAAATAAAGAAATAAAAAATCGAATCTAACAGTTTTTATATCATCCAATAATGATATCGGCTATCTGTTTCTCGTGAAGACCTAATTGGTATTTGCATTTTAAATAATTTACAACCTGAAAACATAAATCAGTAAAACTGCTTTGTACTTTATTTAGATTCTTAAAATGCACAAAACTATATAAAGTGTATTTACTATTTATTGCTTCAATGAGACACCAACGATGTAAGCGAATCAGACACGAACGATGTGAGACACCAACAACTTTTACTTCACTTAGAAGTTTAAACAAAAAAAGTAAAATAGTTAATCTAATTCAGGATTGGATATTAGAAACTAAACATAATGTGATTTACGTTACAAGTCCATATTGACAGTACTATAAATTCTAAAGTGTGATCCATGTTAAGTGAACCAAACAAACGTATTGCACCATGAAGATACTAGGAATGTGAAACAACTATAAGTATATATTGGTGCAAGCTGTGCCAGGAATAAAAACTAAAAATGGCCTAGTGTATTTCACTTAATAGTGATAACAATATTGGGGTCTAAATCTTGCACTTATACTTGTAAATCATGATGTAGAAATGTTCTAGTTCCATCTACACCAAAGTCACGTACAGCATGACCATTTCCCCGTAAAATCCATTTGTAGGTGAGCAACCCTTCTGCACCCACGGGACCTCGAGCATGAATTCGAGTTGTGCTTACTCCAACCTCAGCTCCCAGTCCCATACGCTGTCCATCAGCAAACCGAGTGCTTAAATTATGAAAGACACAAGCACTGTCCACATTTGAGAGAAAATATTCAGCAGTATCAACATTATTTGTAATTATAGCATCTGTATGAGAACTACCAAACTTTTTAATATGAGCCACTGCTTCATCTACGCTATCAACAATCTCAATACAACATTCAAGTCCAGAATATTCATGTCGAAGAGAGCTAGCAATGGAAGGAGAAAATAGCAACCTTGATGCAATTTTTGGACCAAGATGCACTTTAACATTTTCAGCTTGTAGAACATCATTAATTTGTTTGAATACAGAAGTGTGCAATAGATCTTTATGAATTAAAAGAGTTTCAACGGCATTGCATGCCGCTGGATAATTACACTTAGCATCTATGATAACTCGACATGCCATATCAACAGATACTTCTTCATCAACGTAAATATGACAAATTCCTTCGCTGTGTCCAAGTACAGGAACAGATGTCCCTGCAGCCATTTCTTGGATTCCTCTAACCATATCTGATGAACCACGTGGAATAATTAAATCAATGGAACCTTGTGCTTCCGCAATTAAATCTGACACTTCATCTCTGCTTTCAATAAGTTGTGCAGCTTCTTCGCAGTTGTACAGTGACAAGGCATCTTTGACTATCTTGTGTAAACATCTATTTGTATGAACAGATTCCCTTCCACCTTTTAACAAAATCCCATTACCGGTTGCAATTGCCAATGAGGCAATTTGGGGAAGACAATCTGGGCGTGATTCAAATATTATTAACAAAACACCAATTGGAACACGTACTTGCTCAGCTATTAAATCCTCAGCAATTTTTCGGCGTAATAAAACATTCCCAACCAAACCAGCACTTTTATCTGCAACTTGTCTTACACCATCTGAAAGATCACGTAATCGTCGTGGTGATAATACCAGTCTGTCCATCAGTGGTCCAGACAAATTGCTTGATTTTTTAGCGTTTGCAACATCCACATGATTGGCAGCCATTATTTCTTCCTCTTTTGTTTCAAGCAAATCAGCCATTTTATATAAAATGTTCACACGATCATCTACTTGAAGTTGCTGCAATTTACTTCCATCTGTGCGAGCTCTCTCAGCTTGGTTTGTTGCATTTTCTGAATTTGTTACTTCAGTTGTAAAAAAAGTACCAACATTTTTTCCATTAACAATATCAGTAATTGAAGGACCTTTAGCGTTGCAGCCATTGCAGATTACCACAGAGGTACCATGTTCCAAGGACCATACAGCGGCCTGAACTTTAGAACCCATACCACCAAGCCCAACAGATGATTTTTGACCAAATTCAATTCCTGACAACACGTTTGCAGTTGAATAAACTGAAACAAGCTTGGAATTTTGATTGCTTGGTGGACCAGTATATAAACCATCCACATCTGACATCAAAATCAGCAAGTCTGTGTCAGTGTGCACAGCTAGTCTGGCGGCCAAGCTATCATTGTCTGTGATGGAAATTGCATCATCCACATTGACATCATGATCTGGTAAAGGAATGACAGCATCATTTGTGTTTATTATTGGAACAATTGATAAAGCCAACAAATTATTTAATGTAGCTTGTAAATGCAAACGATGCTCTCTGTCTAAATCTCTTTTTGAAACAAGGACTTGTGCAGTAGTGATGTTATACTGAGCAAACATTGATTCATACAGTGCCATCAAACCACTTTGACCTGCAGCAGCGCAAGAGCGACTATCCACTTTTCTTTGAATTGTATCTACATTCCCATGACTTTGACCTTTTATAGTTTCTCTTACAC
Source organism: Ciona robusta (assembly GCF_009617815.1). Taxonomy (NCBI): domain Eukaryota; kingdom Metazoa; phylum Chordata; class Ascidiacea; order Phlebobranchia; family Cionidae; genus Ciona; species Ciona robusta. The sequence continues at coordinate 5,598,403 of NC_143235.1, forward strand.
TGCGACTCATTAACAATTCCTTTTGCAGACGCTGCCGACCAAATGCAACAGCTCCACTTGAAACGATCATGACTTCTTTTCCCTTAGAATGAAGTTCTGCAACTTGTTCAACAATGGAAGCAAGTCGACCCAAAGCAATACCTCCTTGGTCTCCTCTGGTCAAAACAGCACTGCCCAACTTTACAACAATCCTCTCCGCGATATTTAACTTTTCTCTGCTTCGGAGGGGAACTTTTCCCGCAACATATTTGTATTGCATTGAGTTTTCATTTGATGTAGTAGTCAAGCTGGTATCTGTCCTACTTTCACTGTTGTTACTGTAATGAATGTACGTAGTATACCGTGTAACATCAAATGCTCTTCGAAGACCCAGTTGTCCACGGCATCGTAGAAACAACATGGTTATACAAACAGAAAAAATGGACCATTAACAATTTCTGTAACGACAAGTAAATTTAATTAGTTTAAGCTTATCTACAGTCCTACAACCTTGGGGGTTATTAATTCCCTGTAAAAAAACAAACCTAGAAGGTGTTTGTCTTTAACTTCCACTCCCAACCTAAACTAGTTCAGATAGCTTCTAATCCGACAATCTGACACGTTCAAAATGATTGATACGCACCGTCGCGCTGTACAAACACATGCTTTACTATAACTGTGACGTAGACAATATAGTCGTGTAAAATAAATGTCGCAACATGCTTATATCGTTTGATAAAATTTTTTTTGTCTGTCTTCACAACGTCTTAAAACATGTAGGCAAATCTGTCTATGAACGTTTGGGAGACTCGAAAGTCAAAACAATTCCAATAAAAGTGCTGTATTTTTTAAGTAACGGATTTTTTCGTCAATATTCGAAAGTTTTATAATTTCCCTAATCTGAGTGGATTGTTCTATTTGTATTTTAAACATTTTGGCACCTTTGCCGTATGGCGTATATGGTTGTGCGACTTAATGGATAGCCTTTAATCTGAGTCCGTATATAAACATGTTTATATACCGACTCGGCCTTAAATAAATTCTAAGCTTTTTAGATAGCATTCCTACGATTTACACTGTGTGAGGCGTAAATATTTCGGTGTTCGACAGATACAAAACTAAAAACTAACAAGGCAGTAAATTTCTGCTAAACAAGAGCGGTGCTTACCAGGTAAAGAAAACTCAATAATTTCGTTTTCATCACTCCCGTCGGGACATTCCTGACGACCATCACAGAACCTTTGCATACTTATGCACTCGCCGGTTCCGCATTCAAACTGCCAGAAATAACATTTCCGTCCAGTGAAGCACGAACCTAAGCCCAGTGAAAATACACATATGCGTAAAAACACTATATATAGTAGGGTAGTAAATATGTGACACATTTTCATTCTATTTTCTCGTTTAATTTGGTAGTATGAAAAGAACGTTTGAAGAATTATAAAACCGTATCCTCACAACCCATAGATCATTGATAATTGCTTAATATACGATCAGGATATTTGTGTTAATGTGCCTAAGTGTCCCATTTTATCCATATTACTATATACATATGGTAGGATGTATTTGACGGACGAAAACAAATGTTTCATTGATATTCGACTGTATCTTCACGCTTGAACTCAGCGCATGATAAAGGCGGTTATTTACTATGTTTTGAAAAATGAATTGAAAATGTATTTGTTAAATTTCGGGCACTTGAAGATAATTTATGAAAAGCCGCTTGTGCGAAATATACTGTAACATCATCATAGTACTCTTTTAGTAAGACACTACTATGGTAGCACTGCCCAATTTGTGGCAACATGGCTTACTTAATGTATTGAGTAAGCCAGGGTGGCAATAATATAAACTTTATTTTAAAAGTTGTTGACAATTTTCTATTATTACAAGTTTATATGCATTTGTAGGATACAATATTTATCAATTGAAGTTCGAACAATACCAATAAAAACTGTTACAGTAGGGCGGGGGAAGATGGGACACCTTTTCATTCTATTTCTCGTCCAATTTGGTAGTAAATGAAGAACATTCAAAGAATTACAAAACCATACTCCCACGACTCCCATGGACCGTTGGTTGCTGTATAAAACACGATCATGATATTTGGATATTACTAGCTAAAGGTGTCCCATCTCCCCCCACCCTACTATATATTTCAAGGCGTAAAAACATTTTGGGTTATTTACGTGTATTCCTATAATAAATTTATTTATCAAATAAAATTAACAAAGATTTTTACCAGTTCCCTCTTACCCTGCCTTTTTTGAATTTGTAAAATACACATAATGTGCAAATCGATAAATAACTGCTCTTGTGTTTTAATATATATATTTCTTTAAAGTGGTGTTAATTAATATAAAGGTAGGATGGATGGTATTAATTCGTGGTATCACCCAAACACCCAGCAAGTTATATAAGCCTACTAAAACAGCTTTTTACTTTGAGTTTGAAAATATTAGACAATATGTGCTAAAGGATGCCGTGTAACAATTTCTTGTGTGTTTTAATATATTTATTTAAAGCATTACCAACTAATAATAATGTGACAATACACATTCATGAAACCAAATGGGACAAGAAAATAGAGTGAAAGGTGTCCCAACTTCCCTCACCCTACCATTTAAACAAAACAATTAAAAAATTGAATATAATAGATAAATCATTTGATAAATATTACTTTTGGTATTTTTGGACTTGGTATATTTGGTAATATAGGCTTATACTTAGTTCATTATCACAAAATCAATTTAGAGAGCTTGTTTTGCCTCGAATTGATTTTGTGTCTGTGCAATTGAATACGCAAAAGTTGTCAATTTAAAGAAACATTTACCGCGGTAAGAAAGTTGAAGAAATAATATTTAAAACTAAATCAACGTATCATTTCATATCTTTATTAATGTTTCAGTACTTATTAATTAACCAATTTTCGGCATTATGGAATAACGCGACAGACAAAAAAAGGACACAATTTTTTACAAATAAAGTTATATGAGTCCCGTAAAAGTCCTGTTCGTCAGTGCGCGGTTAACATATATCCTCATATAACAAAATTTGTTGTTGTACTGCTGAGGAACAATTGATTCTGTCATTTCGGTAATCGAGTTACTTGTCTCCCCTCCACGGAATTGCTATTTAATCCAATATGTGCATCGTTCATAAAGACGAAAAGACAATTTTATAGATCAGCGATTTCGGAAGTGGCAGGTATGGGCCGCACAGAGCTTTAGCTATATACAGATTCAATAACTATATAGTACTGTGGGGTAAGATGGGGCATCTTCAGCAAATAATAACCAAACATCATGATCGTGTTTTCAACAACTAACAATGGTCTAAGGGAGTCGTAAAAATACGGGTTTTTAATTATTTTAATATTCTATGCTTACTATACCATACGGAACGAGAAAATATATTTGAAAGATGTCTCATCTCCCCCCATCCTACTATTTCTTTTCTCGTGATACAATGAAAATTTTAATGCTTGAGTTTATAGGGTGATCAATAATTTAGCAATGTTTACACTATAAAAAAAACATCTACAAGGACTACGTTCATATCGATCAAAAAGCGCGTATAGGGCCACTTAATATTATTCAATCGTTTTAAACATTTCCAATAAATATTATGGACTGGACGGCCTGGTAAAGTTTGTGACCTAAGTGATAGGTAACCTAATTAAATTCTTCGACTAACAAGGTTTGGGTTTTTCAACTTGTATGATTTGGTAGGAAATCGGATTTGTCTGTCAATATCCGAAACCGGTGCCTTAAAATGTACAATATAGTCGTTTCTATCGCGATATCGATTGCTTTCCGCGGTAACGTAGCCGATCTTAATTTTGATCAATTTAAAGCTTACTTATTTCTTATCTTTGGTTGTTAGTTTGTTACAAAATCGAATAGAAAAGTAAAAGAAACTGCAGACTCGGTTTGTAACAGGTTAGGCCATTTTACAATCCAAAGATTCAAATAATGAAAACAAATTTATTCAATTATTATTAGGTATTACAAAATAAATTGCCATAAATGGAGATACCGTAACTACACAATGTGCCAACAGGCGTCTATATTTCCAAACAGAGTCATGATAATAAAATTTCTAACCTTCGTTTTGTCCATCGGCGCTGCCCCAGGTCAAAAGTATGATGGTAGTAAACGAATAGATAATAAATTTTGAGGTGTTGGGCCAGCAACACCTCATATTGTTTTGCTTTTTATACTAACCTGTGGTGAATATTGTTTTTTTATCTTATATGTTCAGTGTTATTTATTTTTTATATTTTTAGGCTGACATCATTTGATTAAACAAAAACAGTATTAAATATTTTACCATGTCTTATGAAATTACATTAGTTCATTCAAGATATAAACTGAACGTTTGCGCACGCAGCGCAGGCCTATAATAGCGTTCTATAAATTGCAGACGGAATGTGTAACTGGGGAACACTTAATTACACGATTTCGCCTCGAGACTTGCAAAGATCGCCAAAACGTCGCAGGAAGAAAGTTTATACGTATACAAGAACCATTTACAAAGTTTTCGACCACCTTTTTTGTGGTTTTGCGGCAATAAATGTATGTAATGTGACGCCATGGAATGTGTTTTGTATTGTGATTTTGCAAACTGATAATATTAGCACAAGTGTTCACCAACGATCTATGCTTACTTTAGATAAATACAATGGTATTGAAAACCATCCGTGCGTGTACATATTTTCGTAGCGCTCTGAAAGGTACAGAAATTTTGTCATTTACCATGTCTTAAACGTCATTCATTTAACGTATATATATTCACATTTTCTTGCGGATATATATGTTCTAAATGTAGTAAGCACGGAGGAGCTAAATACTTGAATAGCAAAATCAAAGTTTAGTTTGCGCTGCACTGATACTTATATTGTGATAAAACCAATATTTACAGCCAACAAGGTTGATTATAGATACTGTGCCAAATATTTCTTACCTTTCTATTACCATAATCAATCATACGTATAGTTTTTGCGTTTGAATGAACTATTATTAGTATGGCTTTTAATAATAATTGACGATCAGCAGTTAAAAGAAAAATCAATATGTTATATTTCTGCGACATAAATATGTGGAGGCGGGTATTTGTTTATTAATAGTTTTTCTCGTATCAAAGGTTGACACGTTGTTATCTAAACTATATCTATTGCGACTTATTTAAGGCTTGAATTACGTTCTCTATGGTTAAAATATCCCAAACACAAAGTGCATCGCGTAACCATATAATGCTAATCTGTGACACACTGTAATATTAAGCAGGTGGTGAAATAATAAGCGATAGGTTTCTAAACTATCGCAAATTTTACGAGAATACTGAAAAAGTGGTGTCCGGTTAAAACTATACAACTAGCGAATGTAAATGCATTATAACTTTTCTTGTTATATTTTCTGAACCCAGCCTAACTCTAAAAAATTTTACGCACTAATATAAATGTAACTTGTTTATTATTTTGCCTTTTCTGTTTAGCTGCACTGCGGACTCTATTTCTGTAAAGTAACCTGTTATGGGTTTTTACATCAACTGCTCTGAGAAAATGCGCTGACCGTTTTGGCCTTCAGTCTCTTCAGAACGAAACCGATAAAGAAGTATCTCAACGCTAACGTTGGGCGCCCGCACACGCGTGGTCCCCAGGGTCCCTTTGGTCGCACAATCTTGGCTGAAAGCAGCGACCAAGCGATCCCGCGGGAATCTTGGAGTGGCTTTCTTTGCTGAGAAGTCAATCGGTGATTAGAGAAAGTATAAATACTATAGATGCGTAAATACCATGGCCAGTATACGTATAGTGGAGGCCTACAACACAGTTGGTTAAAATGGAATGCGTGAATTCACGGGTTGACCGCAAAATAGTGTTATATATGTACTAAAGCTTTCATATAATACCCGCTTACCTGCAAAACAACCTTAAGTAAATAACGTATAGCACGGCGTTTGTTTAAAAACAAAAAAAAAGAATTTCACACATTTTGAAATGGTTGAGCGATTCTTTTTATAAGTTGTGCAAATATAGCGTTCTCATGTTATCAGTGGTGGAACACCTAGAGAGTACGTCATTGGTTTGTTGGCTATTATATACTGAAAATACTTCGTATCGCGAAGTCAAACAGTCGTGATGAACCAAACGTGATGTTTAGCACAAATCTATTCGGAGGTTTTCGATCTGGAAACATTTAATACAATTAAACATATCTGTAAAATAGTATATGAATGCCATCAGTACGTTGTTTACGATGAATTCGAGCAGAAAATGGTAATATATTATTTATTCCTTACTCGGTTTAGTTTTGATTAAGCAATATATGGGAGGTGTAAATTGTAACTGTCAAATTCTCGAAACCCACATTTATTACCACATGTCGAAAGTGAAGGTTTGATGCATTTATAATCAGTACATCGACAGATATATTAGTTCATGCGATACCCTCGAGAGGTTTTTAATTTCAGTTACCCTTCCGCCACTTTGCCTTCACTAAGAAGTATTTCGTGATGGAACAAAACATACAAGCAGGTTAATGTTGTTGAGCATTCACGTGTGCAAATAATGATAAATTTATTCAATTCGCATGGATATAACACGTATAAGACAAACGTGAGAAAAATTAAAAGTCAGTCCTAAAAATATATAGTAGGGTTGGGTAAGATGTGTCGCCTTTTTATTCTATTTTATCGTTCCGCTTGGTAAGGAAACAAAGATCATTCAAATACTTATAAAAGCCTATCCTCACGACTCCTATTGACCGTTGTTAAATGTTTTATTTAAACATGAACCTTATATTTGGATATTATGTACCAAAGATGTATTACCCCCACATACCATTTTATAGAACACCAATATCTGTATGTATAAAAATGATTGTTCGATTTCCTTGCATTTTACACAGACAGGTAGCTCATTAGCGCCACCGAACGGTCACATATAGTAGGGTTGGGTAAGAAGAAGCTCGGGGTAAGACGGGATTGCTTTTTAAATTTCTTTTTATCAGTACCTATTTGACGATAGACGAAAAAATGTTACAGTAGTATTTCAACAAAGTGCGCGTATAGGGCGGTTACTAGTAAGACATAATCAACATTGTAATATAGAAAGTGCTAAAAACTAACTAATAAAAAACACTTTTTTATTAATTTTGAAGGAAAATCATTCATTATACTAAATTAGAAACAAAATTTATATTTAGAAACGATCAAAATTGAGTGTTTTTTTTTTAATGGGAAATCCCATGCATTGCGCCACGGCCATTTTTTTACTCCAGCGGTCGAAATTGCGGACCTGAAACTCTTTTTTTTTTCAAAAGCTGTTTTGTATTTTAAAACTTGGATGGTGGCTTTAGGTCACATTTGAGCATATCTATCAATACACAAAATTTGATTCTGGGTTGGTATGTCACTTTGGGCCTACAACGATGCCTTTACAAAGTTGGCCAAACGGAGATATAAAGAGGTGCGACGAGACGCCACCTCAATCACAGCCGCCTGTACCATTCTGAGGTCATGTATTTAGTCACACGGCGGAACCTTCGTGAATGGTTTAACACACGGTCAGGATACTTGGATAATATTTGCTAAAGATGTCCCGTCTTTCCCCACCCTACTCTAAAGTTAAGTAAGGTAAGTTGGGACGCGGTGCAATTTTTTTATATCTCCTTGTACAGTTCCCCCGTTTAATGATAGATCAGCATAAATTTTACAATATTACTCAACAGTATTCTCACGCCGTCCAACAAAATGCGCGATAAAGGCGGTTACTGTCGTTAAGTATTTTTTTAACATTGATTTTAACAACACTAAATTCAAATCATAACACATATTTATAAATATAAAAACTATGAATTAGTCTTGTAAAATTAATTAGACGAGTGCATAGACTCGTCTAATTAAAGGGCAATAAATGATTACGAAGCTCGTGGCGGATTAAATAAACTTCGATACATCAGGGGCATATGTTAGTAACACAGTAATCGGTATATTATTTAGCTTTGTTTATATAGCAAAAGTATAATACAAAAAACAGAGTAGATTGTATATATTTGCATTTACCCCTCCAAGAATAAATAAAAATATTCCTGGCTCTGGGCGAGCGTCCCTGCTAATAAATTTATCGATCAATATTTTATATGTGTTCAAAAAATTCTGCTAGAGACTGTCTGGGTAAATGCGGGTAATTATTTTTATGCACTACCCTACTGTGTTGTCTTACTCTGTTTCAATTAAACTAGATAGGGACGTTTTAATGTGTTGAAAAGTAACAGAATACAGTCTCGTTCAAAAGCATACCCTGGTTTTCGTCGATTTATAATGATCTTATGCTATAAATGCTAAGATGCAACAAAATATATTTTATTGATCAATGAGAATTCGTGATGAATATAATAAATATTAGATAGATAACTCTTACTGTCACCAGCATATAAAGCATGCAGAATATATTGCTCAGAAATGAAAAAGTGGAATATAAGAAACATGATTGACTTATTAGATAAAACGATAATGATGCATACAGGGTGGTATACAAACTTTAATATGCAACACAATTGGTCAAACTTTTTAAAACAACAACGACAAAATAAAGATACATGAGCGAAATTATGAAGTAATATGAAAATAGCAAGTTTAAATTGATTTATTAGTTACGCTTACGAGCATAATACATTTTATTGTACTTCGAAGTGCTTTTATATATTGGTTATAAATACGCGGAAATGGTTTCAATATCAAATGTATAATCGAAGGTTTAATATTTTTAATTGGGACGTGGATATTTCTAAATTTTATCGGATATTTAAGAAATGGTGATATTGTTTTTTTGATTTAAACTTTCTTGTCTCAGAAGCTTCATCAGGTCACATGGGATTTGTGAACTTTCTACATTTGACGAGGTATGAGTTTGTGTTTTATCAACAATACCACATTTGCTGTTGCCACGATGGTGTGCATTTAAATTGGATATCAAAGAAACTCTCCGTTCCAGTTCTGAAACAAAAGTTATGACTTAAAACTACTGACCTGATGTTCCATATACAGTCAATATAGATGGATAAGTGCAAATGGAAAAGATAAAAAAAACAGTCCGGTGTGTTCCAGTAGGTAAAGCGAGCATATCTCTATAACCCAGAGCAAAGTTACTTAAACGCAAGTGTTCCAAGCAAGTGATCGTTAATGGTTTGTCTAAACTGTAAGAAATTCCTAAAAAATCAAATTTCTCAAAAAAAATACCGAAAAAGTTACAATCGTGGGAATAATTTTCAATCTGACCCCAGCATTCTACTATATCTAAGTGAAAACTGTTTTTGGTAAAACAAATAATAAAAATAAATAGATTACTTCGCTTAATCATTCTTGTGGTGGTAAAACTTTTTTGCTTTTTTAGTATCTTCTTCTTCTCCAAAACCTCATTATCACTTGAATCTGATTCCGCGGAGAATTCCTCCCTTAATGCGTCACAATCGACTGAATACGATCTCGCATCTACGCGACGATGTAAAGAGAGTTTGCGATGAATCGACAGGTGCTCTAAAAATTTAGTGTAGTTTGTGTTTATACTTCTATCGTTCAATATTTTTTGTTTCATACCTAGACTTGACGATCTACGTCTATTCCACTGGACACAAATTTCTTTCATTATATGTAGAGATTCAACCAATGCTGCAACAAACTTTTCGGAACTTGTACTCGGGCAAGTACGAAATGATGCTGTACAGAAAATGATTGAATTGCTGTGAGGATTGTAGGAAACACCATAACCGTCCGGCACCACTGGTCCATAGCACATAAAAGAATCTGTACTCGTTGGTATCTAAACAAAGTACAAATGTGAGTTTGGGATTTATTTTGTACGATCGCAAATAAAATCATCTCTATACCAACATAATCTATTATGTAGTAGGGTACGGGTGTGATGGGACACCATTAGCTCATAACATCTCAATATCTTGATCGTGTTTTAAACAATTAACAGTGGTCTATGGGAGTCGTTAGGATACGGTTTCATAATTCCTTAAATGCTCTTGTTTGCTACCAAACGGGACGAGAAAATAGAATAGAAAGGGGTCCCATCTTTTCCCACCCTATACTACATTTACCGCAATTACTACATTGAATTCATATAGGGGGTGAACAGTAATATTAAAACTCATCGAAAAGTTAGTGAAACCTCATATAAACACAACATCATATACCTGACTTGTAGAGAGTTGAAAATAATTGCTAAGCTCATATGAAGAGTCTTTGAATATACCTGGGGTTGGAAGACCCATTTCGTCTGCCATCTGTATTATAATATGCTTAATTTAAGTATCATGTTAAATAATAATATTGTGTAAGATATAGAAAAGATGCGTAATTTCGTGCAGTAATTTTGAACAAAGATAAAATAATCCAAGTTACTTGTTTAAGTCCAAGTAAATGACAATCAATGCCATGACCAGTGATGGCTGCAATGGTGAAGTCAGTTTGTGCTTTCACAGCCCTCCGCAACAGTAACATCTTTTTTGCGTCCTGTTTAACGGAAATTATGCATTACTAAAATCATTATTAGTTAATAAATAATTCCACCATTTTTATCTTCCCGCTTTCATCAGGTTCAGTCAATCCTTTCGCTAATTCAAGCGCCTGAACCGTTGCAGCTCTTATGTTATCCACTCTGCCTTCTCTAAATCTTCTGGTTGAAGCACTTTCATACGTAGATACCAAACGTTTGTATAGCCTGCATGTTAAAGACATTGTCCTGTTATAAAAAAAACAAACAACAGTGTCCATTGATATGGAGATTTAAGAATTTCCCGAAACCAACAATCGTTTCAAGTATAGTAGTGTGGGGGATGTTGGGACACTTATTCATTTTATTTTCCGTCTCATTTGGTAGTAAACAAAGAACACTGAAAGAATTATATAACGTATATTTACGACTCCCATGGACCATTGGTAATTGTTTTAAACACGATCAGGATAGTTGGATAATATGTTCTAAAGGTGTCCCGTCTTCCTTAACAGCACTGTATAATATAGTTCACGTCGAAATGTAATTTATGATTACTCTTCAGTCTTCACCAATTGACAATGAATATGTTCTGAGATTCTGGATAAAACGAGGAAAATAGACAGGGGACAATTTGTGGTCCCGGTACCACCTAAAAAACGTCCTATATATGCATTGATTTTGGAAATATTGGGCAATATGTGAGTCATAGTATTTTAGAATATATATATTCATGCGTCCCAAATGAAATCTTTATTTCTGTTTAATTTCTTTGTCGCATTACGCTACGCACGGCCTTCTACAGAGATTTATTAAAAATAATATCTCCAGTAGGCCGGGCGCTACGCAACTTTGAATTCAGCATTTAATCACGAAAAACAGTGCAAAATGTAAGCTCCTAAGGTACCTTAGTGGCGTATAATATACTGTTGGCTGTAAATATTTTTGATAATATAGTCCAACTTATTCACTTACTTGTAATATGTAATTTGTAGACAAACTTGCACGTAAGCATCTGGGCTCATGTTCTGTCGTTTGATGAAATCTTTTCCATAATTCGTGTATCGAAGAATTTCTAAATCTAGTGAATTCGCAACGTGCCTGTTTTTGGCTTTACCAATTTCGACATACCTGTTTGGTAAAAGGAATAAGTACATACTAGCTGGCAAATAAACCAGACTCATGAAACACCGAGTAGTCCAACGTTTTTCTTTTGTGGAATGGCGTAAATCAATTTATTTTTACTGTATAATTTTTTTGCGGGATAAAAATAAAAGATTACTTATACTTGTTTTACATTCCCCAAATGTTTTTTATTTATTTTTTTAGGTATAAATATTTAAACTCTTCCACACTATAGTTTATAAGGCTAAGTTTGGTTATAATTAGTGTATCGAATACAATCGTTTGATTAATGTAAGAGGTACAACTTATTATTAAACAAACAAAAAAGTAATCGAAAATTACTTGCTAGTTAGGCAATCGTATGCAATATTGTTTGTTAAGCACGTATAAGTTGTCATATAGATCTTTTTTGGGCACGTAGTGACCATATGGGTCCCTTTTCGTCGAACAGTTGTTCTTGTTCTTGTTGTTTTTTTGGGCAATTTTTTCGCATTTATCGCAATTCTTAATTCTTAATTCTAGCATTTGTTCTTTAATTTCTTGATTAAAATTAAATCATAAAACAAATTTAAAAATTTTAGTAACTAAATTTTCAAACTAAATTTTCAGATTTAAAACCGCGCCTAATTAGCGATTAATTGGTCTTTTTTAGCCGATCTTTTATAAATCGGGACTTTCCCTATATGCCAGTTTTAGCATTTGGTTAAAAAATCGAGTACGACATAGTCTGGACGTTACATTGTCACGATTATAGTTGCTACTTGCTTACATCGTAAAATGATGTTAGTTGCTTGGTACTTTTTACTCAGCACAGATTCTATAAATATGTTTTTATGACGAATATTAATGTTTATGAATTACATTTTTCGAATTTTTCAAACTTTATTTTAGAATTGATACCGCTGGAGTCTAGTTAGTACAGTATCCAACTTTTAGTGGCACCAGTAGAAGGTATTAAAATGGCTGCTATAGTTTCTAAGATCAGGATCACCTTGGTATAATATTTAACCACGGATTATTGAATGACCATTGTTGCTTGTGTTTATAACAGCAGAGTACATGCTACATAGGTTAATGTTGTTGAACGAATGTAACTGTTTGCCTTAAGTTGTTAACGTAGTTTACGTAAAGACTGACATGCACCAATATTTATCTTTTTCTTGTACATTATAAGGCAGATTGTGTTCTGTTTATAATCTATTATGCAGAGCAAATTTAAGGAAAGAATAGAAGTTGAAGAGATGATTTTCTATGCATAGCAACAAGGAATCGAACATGTGTTATTTATTTCTTAGACAATAGTGAACTATAGTAGTATAATACCTCATCATGTTTAATGTTTATGCCCTTATCCACAGGCGTCCGGTTAGGGGTTCGAGTTCCAAAATTATGAATTGTGTAGTAAAAGTGTTAATTATTGCGATCTACACGACACAGTTAAGATTATCTTGTTATTGTACAATCTTAAATCTTGTTTAAGTAACTTTTATATTATTTGTATAAAAACTTACTGATTAACAGAAGGGTTAAGTCTCCACTGGAGGCGTCGTGGGGAAGGTAGCACGATGCTTGAATTTGATCTGTATGCTCCTTTTTTCTCTTGTAGTGCTCTGGAAATAGGGAATGTTTCAAACAAAATGCACAACGGATACGAAGGTAGTGTCAATAAAACAATCAATAACCCCAATGTATACTAGAGTGGGGGAAGATGGGACATCTTATCATTTTGTTTTCTTGCGCAATTTGGTAGTAACCAAAGAACATTCAAAGAATTATAAAACTGTATCCTCACGACTCCCATGGGCCGTTGTTAATTGTTTAAAACACGTTCAGGATATTTGGATATTATGTGCTAAAAATCTCCCGTCTTCCCCCACCCTAATATATTATGAAATTTCACAAGTTTTATCAAATAAAATATATTAAATATGATAACCGCGAAAAGCCTTGCTTGTTGATTTTTAAACAAACATAAAGACGCGTGGCAATGTTTTCAAGCGAATGAACCAATATTCACACACATAGCTGCAAACATATAAACAAAGGGTTATTTTATTCACATAATTACTTACATGTATTTTAACAAGTGTTCTATGAGCGCGGTGACAGCTATACCCTCAGAAGCAGAATGTTCATAAGAAAGACCTGTTTTTCCGTCAGAACCGATTATAAGTTGGATAGTTTTGTCGTACCACCTACGATAGTCGAAGATATATTTTGTTTAAACAACCCAGCGATCTTTCAAATTCTCGAAGGTCTTTAACTTTCTATCTTGGTTGTAATCACGTACAGGGAAAATGGAAATCAAATGTTATTAGGTACAACAGCCACGCTTTTCCTAATGTGTTTGGCGTCTGCGTATGTGTTTGTTATTAATCCCTCCAATGTGTCATTTAAAACAGGGTGTGTGATTTTATTGTTGCATATGAGGGTTTCAGCGTCAGGCTGTTGCTAGACTGTAAACTTTTCAAAGTATTTTTCTGAGCATCTACCTTGATTTTAAGTTATATGAATAAGTAAGGTATATAGACCAGTTATTGATCTCTCTGATTTACTACTACACATTTTATGTACCATACCTGTTACAACTGTTTTTTTCTGGTCCTCCTCCATAAAGCATTTGGTGCGCCATTGTGACGTCATCTTCATTTTCCAGTGATTTATCGAGACATAGAATGAAAATACTTTGTTCGATGTAATCGAGTGAGAGGCGATTTATTGGTTCTGCAAAATGAGACCATAACGTTAAGAACAAGAATAAAACTTGAGCAAATAATATTTAAAATACAAAAAATAAATGCACTGCTGTTTACCTGACATCATAATCTCCCGAGCCTCAGCCCAATCTGGTCGGTTCAGTGACGTTAAAACTCCAACCGGGGGATTATGTTCAGCAGGATCGTGAGCGGCATCTAAAATACGCTGGAATTGGCTGACAAATTCGGCCTCACTCAATCGGTAATTGCCCATCATGACTGGAACTACGAAAAACTAAAACACCGAAGGTTGCGTAACGTTAAAATTGACTCTTCAACAACTGTTTATTCTTTCAAATTGACGAAAATAGTCTAACCACTTAAAATAAAATCCAACGCATATGAAAGTTGAACTAAGGAATAAACCAACCTGGTTGTTACAAACAACGATCACGTGTTCTGGTTCATCAGATTGAACGGATTTTAGCGAAACAAGTTTATCACGTGTATATCCAGGGAGTCTATATGAATTAAGCAGTCTGTAGTATTGTTCCATACACATTGCTTGACCGGCAAGCTGTCCTCTTGCAACATCAACGGGTAGGGCACGTCTATATATAGATAAACATATAGTAGGATGGGGTAAGTTGGGACTCGGAAAAGATAGGACCTAAGTTTAAACCTTTATTTACGGGCGCTTATTTATTGACAACATAGTTATATTTTTTTCGATTTGAACATAGCTACATAATATTTTGACTCAGTCGGCCACTCGTGTTGAAATTAAGTTTGAAAAAATGCTGAGTCAGCGCAATCTTGTATGAGCTATGTTCAATCGAAAAATTAAAACACAATAAAGTCTATATTTAATAACGTTTTTTAAATATTTACATAAAAAAAATATTCAATAAACTAAATTGATTATTTAAAGGTTTTTTAGTTGTTTGTAAACTAGAAACGCTCAAAGTTCAGCAGATGCATTTTGTAAGGGGCAATCCTGTGCGATTTTTTATTCCGGCGTTTTTCAGCCGATTTTTTTTCAGAAACTGTTTCGATTTTTGAAACTTTCATGGTACCTTTAGATCATATTTTAGCATCTCTATGCATATAAAAAAAACCGTGGGTTGATATGCTTCTAAAAACAATCAAAAATGCTAAAAACAATCATCCACAAAGTTACATTTAGCGTAGTAGGGCTGGGAAAGACGGGACTCGACGTAAGACATGTAAGTTTGAATCTTTTATTCAGTACCCATTCAATGATAGACAAAACAAATTAAGTAGGGTGGGGGAAGATGGGACACCTGTTCAACCTGTTTTTGCGTCGCATTTGGTAGCAAACAAAGAACATTCAAACAATTATAAAACCATATCCTTACGACTCCCATGGACCTTTGCTAATTGTTTAAAACACGATCAGGATATTTGGATATTATGTGGTAAAGATGTCCCATCTTACCCCATAGTACTATAATACAAAGTTATTCGACAGTATTCTCACGGTGTAACGAAGTGCGTGTCAAAGATGACAACTGTTGTAAAGTATTAAATTTTGGTATTAAACGACTACACCATTTTTCCAATAAATAAAAAGTACAATAATAAGATGTCTATATTGAATGCTCGCTGAAATATATCAAAACTTCCAAAACTTTTTAGTTTGCAAGTACTTATAAGGACAGTTTAAGTTTTGTGAAAAATAAGATATAAACATGAGAAAAACAGGCATGGGTCAGTATAGCTTTAATTTAAAATATCGTTTCAAAGGTATATATATATTTCAAGTTTGCATGGCAAAGAAAATAGCATAGTCGGTTAATTTTAGTAGGTTAACTACAAGTTGCAGAACATTATTAAAACAAATATATCAACTTTTTGTCTCGTCTTACCCACTTTGAAGTTTGTAGGATGTTTATTGCCAGGCTTTGAAAGATTTGCTTTCAATTCAATATTTTATACTTTAAGAGATATTCAAATATAATTTACACTTGGAGATAATTTATAAGAAGTGCGCGAAAAAATAGTGTAATAATACCCAATTTGTAGCAAAAAATAAAGTTTATTATTAAATTTTATTATCAATTTACTGCTGTTACAAGTTCATTTGTAAGATACAATATTTGATAATTGAAGTTCGAACAACACCCATTAACGTTCAAACAATACCCCACGACTCCTATAGGCCACTGTTAATTGTTTAAAACACGATCAGGATATGGGGATATTATGTGTTAAATGTGTCCCATCTTCTCCCACAGACTGTATAATTCGTAAGCAGGCACGAGGTGTGTGAAACAGAATATGCATGTTATACCGAATGTCCTTGCTTTGCCACACGACTATTAATAAATAACCTAATTTATTCATTCATATACAACATACAAAACTAAGACAAATTTGTTACGTACGCGTCTAATATAACTTTGAAGTCCAGAATTCCTGAAGTAATCTTAGCAGCGTATCTGGTAAAAATATGAAACGTTTGTTAGAATACAACAGCAGCTATAATGTCTATACATAACATTTCATAAACAGGCGTAGAATTATGTTTTATATTTAATAAGTTGTATTTTGGCTTCTAACGGTTACCTTGCCATAAAATAATAAAATTGTAGCACTTAACAATTCTATTCAACGCCGGCTTTACTTACTGGAGCATGCTCAGCTGATCTTCAAAGTTTTGTTTTGGAAGAACCATCCCAGGATTTGAATTAATTGGTAACGAGGCAGGATTTGTTAAGTACATGTCATTTAGCCACCACTCGTATGCCTGTGGAGTAAATACAAATCTATTTGGTAACCGTAAACAAAATACTTCAACCAATAAATATAAACGCAGGTACATGGAGACATTACCCAGTTGACTTTAGTTTTGGCACATTCTTCAAGACGTCTTTGAATCGCTTCACCTACACCACCTGTTGCACCGAACGATTCGACAATTTCCTTGGTTTGTTCAAATTGAGATTCGGGCACGAGCGCTTTTATACACAGAAGATATTGTTCTAGTGTTTCTTGAAGATCCGGCAGTGGAAGGGAAGGCAAGGATGTAGAACATGATAATTTCTGCTGTCAATATATATTTACTCCAAATAATGTGATATTGCAAACCTCTTAAATCTAATGATGTTTATGTTAATATAAAACCTTTCTGACATCGTTTTTTTTTTCAATATGACACACTTTATTATTTAAATGGGTTATTTTAAACAACCTGTATATTTAAGCGGCTGCTTCTTTTTTCCAGTGGTTTCTGATGTAGTGCACCAGGCATGTTCTTGAATTCTAGAAAATAACACGATCGAGTTACCAAAATGCTAAACAACTAAACAACTAAACAACCAAATTCTATTTGTAACTTTGACTGTCAATTGTTTTCGACATTACTGAATTTAGGCACGATCGTGATCGATTTAAATTAACTCTAATTCATCCCGCTTTTTTAAAAACGTCTAGCTATTCTTTTCTCTGTCTCGTCTTATCCAATCTCATTTAACCTGCTGGTTGAAGCATCTGAAGTTTGAATAAGAAGTTGTGAGAAAACTTCATGGTTGGAATTTATGACGTCATGCGAGTGACATACATTTCTGATTAGATTAAACCCTAGGTCTAATTGTTTCGCGGGAGATCGATACGCGTATATTTGCCCAGGTATGACGTAACAATCGATCGAAACAAGTTCTGTACTAATTGAATTGAAACGTCACAATCCCATTTTGATGGTTTAAACTTTCGGGACGCTGTGGCTTCTATGGAAGTGTTTTCGTGATCTTTGTTTTAATTAGGTTTGAGCCAAGTATGAAATTAAGAACATTTTGCTTGAAAAAACTTACATTTATACATGCATTCGTAAAAAAAATACTTTCTTTGACCATTTAAATTGGACTCGATGGCATAATACAATAACCCTTTACACCTTCGCTAATTTATTTTGTACAACACGTCCCCACTTGCCTTATTATCTTATGTGGGAAAATACCTTTGAAAATATCCTATAAGACATTATAGTGTTGAAATCGGAACACTCTTTGCCTCTTTTTAATAAAATTGGAATTGTTTTACTGTGATCTTGGTTTATATTTTTAATAACTTATATCCGGACCATCAGAACAAGAGGAGTGGTATAATCTGAACTTTGTAATTTTCACAGCATTTTAGTTGAATCTCATGAATATTTCACGTGGTTTGGATTCCCAAATCGAATCCGTGTCAAGTGAGAGAAAGAGCTACATCATTCATTAGGTTGAATGTGGTTGTATATGCTGCTGGTTGGTCGGGTGAACGATATGTTGCCGTTGCAGTCGCACAAATATTAATTAGTCCCTAAGGAGGGAACAGATTGTAAAATGCAGTGATATGACTTCGACCTAAAAGCACTGTCCTTACAAACGGTTGATGTTGCACTAATTACGGTGCACAACAAAAAAAAAAACTCGCATAAAAAAAATGATATTACCGTAGATAAATTTACTCAAATCCCACATAGACTTTCATTTAAACTTAGATTAAAGGAATGAATGTTTTTGTTTGCATTAAGGTATTACAGATTATAAGTTGTATGTAAACATCTATTACGTGTGATATCTATTTTTTAAACAGAGCTTATATGTCACGGATACAGTTGTGGACCTGCATGTAACTCATTCGACCACCTGGTTGCAAAAGGTCTACTTTTAAAATTGTTTTAAAATAATGAGTTAGGTTGTTTACTTATATATAGAAAGATGGGAAAATAGGACACCTTTGCATTCTATTTTCTCGTTCCATTTGGTAGTAAACAAAGAAAATTCAAAGATTTATTAAATCGTATCATGATAGTAGTCGACTCCCACGAACCTTTGTTAATTGTTTAAAACACGATTAGGACATTTGGATATTTTGTGTCCTAAATGTGCCCTGTCCCCCCTGTACTATATTCGACTTAACTAAATAACGAATTAAATAAAAACAGTAAAAAATTACCAGTTGGCATTAAATATTACACTCTGCTTATCCAAAGAGTATGTTTAATATTTTATAAGACTGACTGGTCCCTAAACCACAATTAAACAAATTATTTATATTTCGCCATCGTTGTTAGTTTGCTTCATTTGCTCTAATAGGTTACATTAACCCTTTAGTAAAGTATTTGAGTTTAAATTTAGGACTAACTTTGTCTCTAACCCGTATTCTATTTAAATTATTCGCCAAAGGATGCATAGAAGTGTGGGGAAAGATAGAACACCTTTCGTACATATAGTATCAATATATCTTGATCGTGTTTTAAACAGTTAACAACAGTATGTAGGAGTCGTTAGGATACGGTTTTATATTTCTTTAAGTGTCGTTTGTTTACTACCAAATGGGAGAGAGATAATACAATAAAAAGGTGTCCCATCCTCTCCGACCCTACTATATATGAATCCGCTGTACCATAGGGTTTAACTATGTAAGTTTAACTAAGTACTCTTACACATTGTTGTGACTTGAATTATGTCAGTTTTATTCGGCGGAAGAATATATGATTGAAAGTTGTCCGTAACATTGAGCTACGATGAAGCGAAATCACAGCATAACACATGTATATAAATGACGTTGTTGTTTTTAAAAGAAGTAAAATAATACGGAGTAAGACGAATGAGTTTAAACAACATATGTATCTTACGGCTGGGACCTTTTAATCAGGATTAACTGTAGACTGAATATTCTTTTTGAAATGACAACATTAAACGAAGACATTGAACGATATTCATTTATAATATTATGTGCGCGTTTATATTTGTGATAATAAGCCAAATAGTTGAGCTGTATTGTACATACAATAGCAGGTTAAATTGCCAGTGCCCAACTATTTTGGCACATGGAATTAACTATTTTCGTTGGTATGTATGTCCATCGTTCTCAAAACATGGATTCCTAACTTCTAAACCACTATCTGCAAGTGCAGTAAACTCTCCCTTTGACAGCGAAGTTGTGAGAGTGTTATATTTGTTACTGATGTCATTTGTGTGACCTTGGTTTTCTCCATTCAACACAGTTGTGTTATATCGACCAATCGGATGTTGTTCTGCTGATTTCTTCACCGATGTCTTCATTCGTGGTTGAGGTCTCGGTCTGCTTTTAAAAGTTTCTTCTCGAGCTGATTGAACGTTATATTTTGATACATGTGACGGATGGTTCGTTATTTTTAATGCGTCAGATTTACTGAATCGTCGGTTTGGTATATCTGGACTTTCATCATCTTCACTAGACACTACGCTGCCTTGGCGGGTCCTTGGTCGTTGAACCACGTACAGTGAATTATCAGACTGGGTCGGAAGTTGTTTTTGTACTTCAGAAACGTTACTTTCTGGAGATTCACAGTCCGAATTAACCGTTGGTTCCTCAATAAGAACAGCTCTCTCGCTCTTATCAGGTTTCCAATCATACACTTCTCGTAGAAAGATCAACAAAGGTGAAAAAAGCATATTTGCCAAGCCAATGGCCACATTCATTTTTAAGTATCCGATTTTTTGAACTGCTTGCCCGGCTAGTATAGGACCGAGTGAGTACGCGACAGAATACGAGATATCAACAATTGCGTAAACGCTTCCGTAAACACTAGTGTGGCGAACATCAACCAAAAAGGCCATGGTAGGTAGTAAAGCTGTATCGATCAGGGCAATCCCAAAACACATGATAGCAAGTGGGATCATTAGAATCCCGTAGGTGTGACAAGTGGGGACAGCAGCTGTAGAGACACCAATCAGTAACAAACCAATTGCTCCATAAAGCCATTGGAAGCGGAAGTACTTAACTGATAGTCGTACAGTTAGATAAACCCCCAAAAGATGGGGCAGGAACGCGGGCAACCAAACTAAACCAATTTGCCATTTAGAGGAACCCATGGTTTCGTGCATCCACTTGGCGATTGTAGGTTCTAAAAATGCGAGAGGAAAGTTAGCTGCCATGAGCGCAGCGGCTATCACTGCTATATAAGGGTCAATAAAAAGCTTATAGATCGGTGTACCAACTGGCAGGTTACCAACTTTTGCTTTTGTTTCATCCTCTCTTGGGATCTGTACCAATAAAAGAAGCATGGCGTCTATCAAGCACACAAATGCGAGAATAAGGAACGGCCACTCTCGACCGGCAAATTCATAGAGTATTCCACCAAACGGCGGCGCAACCAAACTACCAAATGATATAAATGCTAGAGCGAGGCCAAGCGCTTTTGATCTCTCTGCTTCATCTTGGAAACGATCGGCAATGAGGCCAAGGGATGCTGTATCGGCTAATGCGGAACCGAGACCCTGTAAACTTCTAGCTAAGAACAATACAGCAAAGCCCTCTGCACAAGCAAACAACGCTGTGGATAAAAACATAACCATCAGCCCCAAAGTTAATGGCTTTATGTATCCAACTCGATCTATAAAGGTTCCAGTAAACGGGTTTGCCATTAATTGCACGATTGCTTTGGACGCAAACAGGATTCCGGTTAAAGTGTCTTCAGTACCGTCTTTGTCAGGGCCAGAAGTTTGTAGATGAGATTGGAGTGCTGCTGGGGGTGTGGCGTTATTGATGTATGGGGTACTGATAAAGTCATTCATTATTTGCGATGTTGTTGAAAGCACTGCGGACTTTGTTTCGTTTTTATTAAAATATTCGGTTATGATCGGAACAATAACCATGTACAGCATGTTGTCAAGTAGTAGTGCTACACAAACGATCACAAGGACGAGTTTCCGCTGAGATTTTCCATCGCTGATTCGGTCACGTAGAGGTGCAGTTAAATCTCTAAGTTTATTAATGCAACCATGAGCTAAGGTGGCCACGATGTTACCGTACTGTCTACAAACGTCCATGATGAACAATAAAGTAGAAACAAATTTGCTTTCAATCAACTTTATTTTCCTTTGATAAATTTCTGACCCACACAACCCGCCCTCAGATGTAATCTGCAAAAGGCAAAAACAGGTTGTTATGCTGAGTTACATATTATAAATCATGTATTTGCCTTTTGCAGATTAAGAAAGTTGGGTACCTACTCTACAACACTGAGCTGTCGCTTTATATTGAATTTGTGTATAACGAAGTTGGTTTTTATTGTTAACTGCAGTTCACCTTACCTCGACAACAGCTAGATATATATATATATATTTGTATTAGTACATTAGATAAGAGTGCAATACCGTGCTTTGTGAGATAACAAATAGTTGAATATAACTTGTTTCTCCAGAGTTAAAACAGGCACGCGCTGCTGTTTACGAGCAACATGCCATTTATAAATTCCGCCGTCTTGTTGCGCTATTTTATTTAATAAACAGTCAAGTTTTTCGTCATCAGGTCGTTGGTGTTACACACACATCATCAGAAATAGCATTGCACTTAAACCCTTTCTATGCATAATTAATACGAAATCGAAAGATACGCAGAAGACCGGACGGCATTTGTTAACATTAACCTTTCACCGAAGTACGTTATAATGAATTGTACCCTCATGTAATTTAAATAAAATTGACAAGTAAAAGGACAAAACAAACTATTTCATGATGAAGCCAATACATAAACACCACGCCAGATTTAAGATACATGCTATCAACTTACCTGATACAACTTTGTCCAACAAAAAAGGTATTTCCAAACAACTTGCACGTATTTTTACAGGTTAAAATCTTTCTATTGAATCGTACACCTAAGTTAAATTAAAATCTGTAAAAGCCAAACAAATTATAAAACAGTTTAATTTGGGTTATGGAAAATATGTCGCATATAGTATCTAAAAAATAACTCTATATGAAAATTCCGAAGACTTCTGCACTATATGTTCAAATTAAACGTACCTTTAACAAATATTTTTTTATAAAGATCGGACAAGAAATTAAATGGGAGCCGTCTCAATACCTTACCTATAGACATGTTAATTCAGGAAAGAATATTAACTTTTCAATCCACAATTGATCAAATTTTAGGCAATTGTGAGCAAGGGCCCAACTGACTAGAAGCGTTAAAATCAATGTTCATTGCGTCACTATCTCCTGCACAATGGAAGGGAAGCAAGAGTGATTCAACAATAGGAGAGTCGATACTGCTTTTTTTCTTTATGCAGATTATTCACGAAACAAAACATAAGCCTAGCGTTAAATTGAAATGTCAGCCAATATTAATTTCTTTTATATTAAAGTATTGACATAGCAAAACAAACAAATAATAATAAGTGGAACACAGGGCGCCTCCCAAAAAAATCAAAAAAAAGTTATGTTTTACAAAACAACGATCAAGAATAATTTTTGATTAATTCATGGCTCATTTTCAATTTGCCGAAATTTAATCGTAATTAAGTTTAACAACTTCAAATTTAATCAATAAAATATATCGGTACAGAATGTGTATAGTGTATAGTACTGTGGGGTAAGATGGGACACCTTTAGAACAGAATATCCAAATATCCTGTTTTAAACGGTCTGTAGGAGTCGCGAGGATACGGTTTTATAATTCTTTTAATGTTTTTGTTTGCTACCAAGACGAGAAAACAGAATGAAAAAGTGTCCCATCTCCCCCTACCCTACTATATTAAATAACAAAATTTAACAATTACATTAAAAAATACGGTACGTTTTCTATGCTTTAAAAACCAAAACTTATGTTTTTTGATTTGTTCTGATTTTCAGATTGCTTCATTTGTCTGAAATTAACATTGGCTGGTTTGAAATATTGTCTTGCCTGTTCCGGTGACTGTTAAATCAATCTGCTGATAAAAACGCACAACTAGGACAAGTCACCGCAATGGGAATGACACAAGGTCTAAATGGTTAATTTCACATATTGATTTTTGCTTGATTTGATTGATTCCGAGTCAAAGGATACACTAACGCATTTCTTTAATTAATTTTGTTTTGAGGCAGATGATGGTAGCCAAAGGTTTACGACGTAATAAAAGTTTCGCTCAAGTCCTCTATAAACTACGACTTGTTTAAAATACTATTATATAGCAGAGTGGGGAATCGTGGAACATGGGGTAAAATAGAATATTGTAAAATCTTCTTTTCTGGGTAGGATACCTATTTGATAAGAGGTGAAACAAAATGTTAGTAACATTCAACAGGATTCTCACAGTCTAACAAATTGCGCGGCAAAGGCATTTACCGTTTTTTTAAGTAATAAAAGTTGCTCGGTAAATCATATTAAAATTGGCAAAATTTTGTAGTTTGCTAGTTTAAATCATTAATCAAGTACTTTAGTTAAATAAAATAGGCTGAAATATTTCGTACTGTTTGATTTTGTTTCATAAAATCCGTTTAAGAAATACGGATATATATCGTAGGGTGGGGTAAGGTAGGACACCTTTTTCTTTGACTTTCTATAGTTCCATTTGGTAGTAAACAAAGAACATTCAAAAAATCATAAAGTGGTGCCCTCACGACTCTCCTAGACCGTTTAATTGTTTAAAATGCGATCAGGATATCTAGATATTATGTGCTAAAGGTGTCCCATCTTTTCCCACGCCAATGTACCTTTATTAATTGGCAGGAGCCAGCAGTATGAATTGGATTAAAAATAAAATTAAAAACACTGTTTTGCAGAATATTATTGACATAAAACCTGTTAACCTTTTAATAATTACTTTATTTGTCTTTTCGATTATAGTAGCAAAGACTTAAAAGTATTTAAAACAAAAATGCAGGATATTGCGATAAAACAACAGTTGTTAAAATACGCTTACATTTAAGAACATATTTACAATAATTGGAAGAAAATAAGCGTGTTCGCTACACCTAGCATGCAAACGAGTCATTTATGTTTAATTATTTTCAGTTAAACTTCTAATAGAGACAGAAATGTACGTAAAGACGCGACCCGTACAAAAGGAGCTTTAAAGAGGGTTGACCCATAAGGATAGGATAACAATAAAAGAAAACAAACCCAAAAATTTAAACGGTTTGTTTGTTATTTAATAATTTAAACCTCAAGAGTAGTTTAAACTTAATATACCGATATAATCTTATTATTAAGTATTGTCAACTTTCTGTTGTTATAAGTTTATTTGCATCTGTAGGATATACAATTTTTATTAATTATCGTTCAAACAATATCAATTCCCATAAATACGTTATATGTGGTTTATATATTTCATGTTGTCAGTTAATAAAGCTATGATAATACAAACTCATGGCATGACCAAAAAACAGTCAATTTTATTATTTTTTTAATATTAGAAAACATATTCTCAAGTGTCTCATCTTACCCCACGCTAACCAACATCACTGTTTCATCGCTCGATCGGAACTATGCCTATGTGGTTATACGTCACATGGGGATGTGAAAATCGTAAGAGTGATAGTAGGTAGGGGGAAGACGGGACTGGGGTAAGGTGGGACATTTCCTAACCTGTATGTAACATGTTAAAAACTATAACAGGGATCAAGGAAAGAATGTTTAATTTTCATTTACAAAGCGTACAATATTATTTCGGGTTGTTTACATGTATTTCTAATATTATTCATTTATTATTCAAAATTAATAAAGCTTTTAAACAGTCTCATCTTACCCCGCGTGATTTTGAATTGGTAAAATTTCAGCTGTTGTGCAAATCACTAAATAACTTATTGTAACTTTTATTAAATTTTTGAACGTGTGCTTAAAACAACGTTATTTACAATAAAAATTACGAAATGCAGAATTTCTTCCATAAGATTATTCAATGACTGGACTTAAATTTAATGTGAAAACTGCGAGGTAACCGCAAAACTAGCAAGAGCTCGCGCAGTTATTTCAAAGTAGAGGTGTGAAAGCGCAAGCTAACCCTAGGTTAAGCAAAACTGGTTAAATGAAATTTTGAAATATAAAAGTCAATTAACTGGTAAGTGAACTCGTAAAGAGAATGAAGAATTAGATATTATTGAAGAAAACTTGTCTATAATTCTCTCTTGGATTACGATCTGCAATCTGCACAATTCCCAAATGACAAGACAGTACACAATGTAACATGAAATACACATTACCACTGTGAAGATTTAATTCTTAACACGTTTCATATTAGGCCTACATTACGATATTCAGTCACTTGTCATGTTGACACAGATATTAATTTATTGTCCATTAGGATATGCTTCCCCGTAATTAATAGAAAACGGCATATAAGCCGCCAGTTACTGTGTTACAGTAGGGCTTTTATGTCTTACGTAGGTCCAACTCTAGGTTTAATTAAGTTAAAATAGATTATCCGGCACCACAAGAAAAAGTCTGCGTCACAATTTTATATCGAATATTAATAATTAAACCACTGGTTTTACAAAGACGATGTGCAAAAAATCTTAATTTTTAAAACAGTAAGTAAGCTTAACTGAAGAAACTATCGCGTTCGTTCTTATTGGGAAACAAAATCACAGTAACTAACACTGATACAGCAACGTAGTAATTCGGCTGACTGTGAAACGGAAAATGAATTAAAAGCTTTGAGTATATACAGTTTATTCCGCCACATTTTTACGATTGCCGGTATAACAGCGCTGCAAATTAACAATTTTCACATTATTTTACGTTTAAAATATGGTAATTATTTTTTTTATCACTATCAGAAATACGCTGAAACATCATTTACAAAATTTTCAGGCACAAACTTCTATGGTGACAACTTTGTGCAAGAGATTCCTAATTTTCATCCATACTTTTGAACTTGATAGGTTGGTGTGGTAGTAAACGAATTTTGTTTGTACATTTTTTTTTACAAATTGAACTTGACTATATAATATAGTCAAGTTCATAACGAATGTATTGGTTTTTGTCATCGTTGTAAATTCTTGGATATGCTGGAACAAGACTATCTTGTGATCCAATGTAGATGCCGTTGTATATTTTCCAATAAACGTCTCGAACCTGAACGTTAATAACAATGGTTTAAATTTTTCGATTAGATGGAGCATATTTTATCATGATTTTATGATCACTTATTTGCCTTTGTGCAGCGCTCAACTTAGAGTTACAACACAAGCGTCCTGTATCATGATATTACGCAACTTCTTGTGTTGTTGCCTTTTTCGTTACTTACGAAGCAGCATCGGATTTTAAAGTTTTCATTCTTTAATTACTAGGCGAGCATTCAGATACAAAACGAATGGTATCCGTATATGCTTGACATCTAACCAAAACTACATTTCAGCAAAAGTAAACAGCCAGAATAAACAAACCTTTCGTGCTGGATGAAACAATCCTTGCAAGCAATATTGAAGCAAACGATTGGGGCCGAGTGATAATCTAATTCCATCAATAGCTGACATCACCGCCTGTTTGTTTATATAGATTACAAAGTTATATAGCTAATAATTCAGTGTCAGATGCAGTTAAAAAAGTTAAACAAAGTCAAAACAAGCTTTGCATTCTTTACTAAGCCATATTCATACAATTTATATTAGGTAATGTTTATTAAAGAAAAAAAATTAAAATAAACAAATAAGATCTCACTTGAATAACATGAGGAGATGTTTCAAATATGTTTGGCCACACATAGTTAAGTAGATGGTTCAGCGCATCTTCACAACCAAATCCATAAACACCAAGAGCCATGTGTCCGATGGCAGACGATGCAATCTGTCGATGAACAAGATCACGCTCCATCAACGCGTCTTCGAAGAGAGGAACAACAGCATAGATGTAATCTTTGCTCATTTCACCAATGTATTCAAACAGGAATGACATCGCCTGCATGAATAAAACTCCATCAATGTTGGAACAAACCAGTTAATATAGGATTCAGACAATTAATCCTAAAAATGCGTAACAGATGTAAGCAGAACGTATAGACACTTTGTTCACTACATAAGTAAAATTTAGCAAAATGTTCAAAGATACAACTAGATTGAAGTTTGAACAAACCTTAAGAACCCCATTCTGGACATTTAGCTCGGGTACCCTGTACTCATTCATTAGCGCAGGTAAAACTGTGAATGGAGAGCAGGTTTCTGCTACAATAGCGATGGCAACAGTTGTACAAACACGATTCTGTCGTTCCTGTACTTTCAAGTTGTTTAGAAGTGTTGCGAGGACATCGTGTGGCCCGATTGCTTTCGCGATGTAACCAAAAGTGTTCACCGCTGCACGACGAATTGATTTCTTGTGGGCCTGTATTATATAGTATGGTTACTTATTAGCAAAGATTATTAACTGTAATATATTTGTTGGTTATTTGAAATCCAACAGTTAAGTTGGTTACTGATTGCTAATATACTTACGCTTACTGTATCTTAGACGGAAAGACGGATGTTACTGGATTTTAAAACAACCATTATTTTTACTGAAGGATGAAAAAACATACTTTTAGCAACTCGAGTAGTTCAAAGCAAATTCTCATCCACTCTCGCGCACTAACATACTCTGCTCCCCTGTCAGCAATACGACCAACCAAGTCAATACAATTTTCTTGCACTTTCTCATGTCTGTTCTTAAGAATTGGAGTAAGCCGCGGTAAAAGATCTTTGATGGGAGGCGTCATCTTGTGCATGCCTGAAAAATATAGATTTACTTTTTATCCTTTGGTCGGTTTCCTCGTCAATCATACCACAAATGACCTAATTGTGGGTAGTGCTAGTGGGGTTATTTTTTAACGCATGGTACTAAATTTGGTCTTATTCAAAAGGAAAGCAGTTGCCTTTCGTTTTAGCAATACAATGTTAACGTATTTGAAAATTCTATGTCTATGAAATTCTATGAAAATTCTATTCTAATTTTTTTCCAAAGTCTGTAAACTATTTTGGCATGTAAGTATAAGTTTGTTAATCAAGAGTTTGATTCCAGTTTTTTGTTTGTATTTTCTTTTTTTTTTTGTTAAACCTTTAACGGATGATTTAAAGAGACTTTTAAAGATTTTGGTTATTAAATTATTAAATTTGTGTTTATTGTTGGTTGTTGGCCCAAAAGTTAGTAAATTCACTAAACCTAATAAATTATGTTCCTACAGAAATTAGTAGGTGGTTTGAAATTAACATATCAAAGGTTTTTGTAATTTTTTTATAATACAGATTATTTTACAAATCATACATCAAAACAAAGGCTTCTGGATACTGATCAAGTTTGTTATATATCATATTTTTATATCTCTATTTGTTACTAAAATATTTAATAACATAAGATTAATCACTAACACTTTGGTGCCATTTTCCCTATACATATATTTATGCTTGCAAAGTTCAATTAAGTAAAACCTGGTGAAAATTTTAAAAATGTAAAAAAAGAATCTCACATTTAATAGGAGATATAATACATGTCGTTTATGTTTTGACATAATTTTAATTACACAAATAAATATCTAAAATCTTACCAATAACATTTACAATAGATTTAAGAGCCCCAAGAATCGAGCCTAATACTTCTGGATATTCTTCACCAAGATATTCATACAGCACGACACCCAAGTGACCCATCAACTTCTCTTCCTGGCAAGCCAACATCACAACAGAGATGCGTGAAATAAGATCAGCAGCTTGCTGACGAACTTTCGCAGCTTTGTTGTTCAACCTCCACAGAACAGTACCACAGATCTAACAAAAATATACATGTTAGCATTGCAAGGCGGTATTAAAATTTACAATTATTATATGTTTGTTTGAGAGTACAACCGCTGTATTTTTGTACCTGGGGCAGATAAGCCTTTACTCTTTTTCCGAGTGTATTAACCACAGTTCCAAATCCATTCAACATAACAACATCTTCTGTAGTTTGCTCTTGGAAAGCATAAAGTATTCCATCGATAAGTTGTTCTTCTAATCGATGATCAATTTCTGCAGCTCCTTGATTTGCCAAGATCTATCAAAGTTGAAACATTTATTTGGTTAATCTTTGTACAATAATCCTCAACAGATGGTAATTTTGGCGATACCTCTGTATGTAATAAACAGGAATCTACACTTGTAACACAAAAGGCCTACTTATTTCTCGCCAACTCCAAATAACAGATATATATATCAGGAGATAGTGAAACATTAACACATTTATAATTTAAATCTTAAAAATATTAAATGGATTTTTAAATATACACTGTTATAATGACAAAATATGATTATTTTTCCAAAACTTTTTAGGTGAAACACAAACATATGTTATTATTTAAAAAACAATCACAGAAAGGAGTTGCTAAAAATAATATAATAACATAGGATGGAAAACGTAACAATGTGACAACTGGATTTAAAGATAAAAATTAACAGAATAGTGAGAACAGTAACATTAACATATGAACCACCTTATCAATGGTTTCCATCACCATCTTCCTGTATTGTTCATTTTCATCTTTCAAATCATCAACAATTCGTTGCACGATAACATGAGCTCCAACCTAATTACCAAACAAAATGTTAAATCCTAGCACATGATATGTTCCCATGGTGAAAGAGGAACCAAACTCAAATTTTATAATTGGGGCACGCAGTTCTATCTGAGCTGAAATTTCAGTTTTCCACATTTAAAGGAAAAAACATCTGTTTTTAAGATATCACAAAAAGTAAATAACTAAACTAGGTCATTGTTTCCTATTGTAAAAGATAGATATGCAATCTAAGTGACAAAGATTTCAATGTCACTGGTTAAAACACAATTAACCAACCCAAAAAATGTTTTCTAAACAAAAACTTTAGAATTATAGAATCAGTTAAGAAGTCTGTCTGTACATCAACCATAAAATATAACTTTAGTTTCCTTTATACAGCTTTTAGCTGATGCAAACATTTTAACAATATATTAGCAGCTAATTTGGGATTAGTTATCATAATGTCCCCGTTAAATTCAGTAAGCAATTAACCTTATTTGCAATTTCAACTGTTGTGTCGACAAGCTGGCGGTAATTTCTTCGATCTAATGCCATGCGATGTTGCCAGAAATGCTTAAAAAATGACGGAAGAATCTCCGCTTTAATGTAGGGAGATTCAACACCATCAGTTGCGCAACACTGCTTTACTACCTGAAAGAAAATAGATAGGAAACACTGTTAATTAGGGCTGTGGATTTTCCCTATTTTTGTTTAACCGGTTAACCGGTTAACCGATACAAGTGTAATCCTAATAAAAGCGTCTTGTTTATCGCTTTTCTTTCGCGAATTTAAAGGCAACTTTACGACGTACGTATGGACTATGCTTGCAATATACGGGCAAACGTTCTTAACGTTAAAGTAATGCTTTCTTATTCATATTGAAACCTGTTTTAAAGCACCTGCCGTCTAAATAATCAACGTGTGAATTGCAATTATGACGTAATCAATTGCCAGGTCAAACAGTCGCTATTATGATGCAATGAATCCACGTGTGAATGCCTGCTTTTTCGTAATAAACACGCTGCTTGGCTGAGGAAAACATTTAAGTTGTGTATTACACCAATATAATGTTGCAAAACTAGTTAGCCTGCGGTATTGCAAAATAACAATCAACGAACACGAACACGTGCCTTTCGTGTAAATAAGACAGATATTGATATACGTTTATGCCCTATGACGTCATAGTTCGGTTAACTACTTGAACTTTTCGTTGGCGGTTAACCGAATAGGATCGGTTAACCGGTTAACCGTTAACTTTTCCACAGCCCTACTGTTAATGATAAGAACTATACGCAAACGCAACCAGTCTTTAGGTACCAGAAACTTCATCTATTATTCTTTCTATTATGAAGAGCGAAAAATAAAAGAAATCGAGCCTAATTCTTAATGCGATGCAAAATACAATCCCCTTCAACATCGTCTTGCGACAGAGTTTAATATTTTCAACTTTTCTGCATAACGCCTAGCATTACATGAGCTTACCTTTAGCACAATTTTTTTCATTTCTTCATCTGGAGATTGAAATTCCCGGATGAGAATCAACATCACTTCTCTTGTGTAGTAATTTGCATACTCAGCATCCATAAGTGGGATAAGGTAACCGATCGCTTTCAAAAAAGCAGCAAGACCCTTTCCTCTGTTAAAAACATTCGTACAATATTGTGGAGATATTTACAATTCAATAACAATAACTTTTTTTTTAAATATGGTTTCAAATATATTGTAAACAAAAGCATATGAAACTTAGTTAGTGGAATGTGAGCTACAGCATTTTGCTCCCGAAATCATTTTTTTTAGCTTCATGGAAAATTCTAATTTCAGCCTATGTATAATTAATTAATTTATGAAAAAGTTACCTGTGTGTTCGTATACCCTTCCATAAAGGTTTCAATACACTATCAAACGATTCAATACCATACGGCGTTGCTGCTTCGGCAAGAGCAGCCAAAGCGAGGGCAGTAATTGTGCGTACCTGTCAAGATGGCGAGAAAAATGTTGAGTAAAACAAGCCAATAGTGCGAAGAAATACAAAAACAAGAAAAAAATTAAAAGGAAAAATCTTTAACCTTTTGTTGTTCATCTTCCAACCCAGATTCAATGGTTTCTACAAGATTTTTAAGATGAGGAAGAATGGCACAACCCATTAGGATGGCTATTTGCTGGGTTATTTTGATACCAGTATGACGAGCCTGTGTAATAAATATATTACCATATATGAATACAAACGAATGGTCTGTGTCAAGCCAAATGTTTAATGATCGGCTTATAATTAATTTGAGTGCACATGCAACTGTTATAGTGTATCAAGCAAGAGCAAAAAACATTAACATTTTTTAGCTGTATGTTCAATTATTTTTTATTTGTTTTTGCTCTATGTTTTTGCTCTCTGTTTTTGTCTCTAGGTAACAATTGGCAATGTGAAACTTTTATGTTCTGTTTAATAAGCAGCGCCTCACAAGGACGTGTTTGCTTGCACATTTCTCCTTAATGACGTTGGCATGGAGACAGAGCTTGATCTACAATATGTAACCCATACCTGCCAAGATTTCTTGCTTCGACAAACAGCTTTAAGAAATGGCAACAATGAAGGAATACCCAATGCTGATGCTACAACAGCAAATGCACGTGCTGTTGTATTTCTCACATATCTATAAAAGATTTAATAATTCAACTAACTTTGTAACAGCTGTTACAATATTAAACACTTGAAACTTACTCATCCATATTGTCAATATCAGGTCTCATGACAGAAATCATAGTTGCAAGACCGGCTGCCTTTGCAAGGTTTGAAATGATTTCTCTACCTTCGACACGAGCATAATAATCTTCATCAATCAGTAAAGGTTCAATAACTACAAGTATCTTATGAACATAAGGTCGAACCAAGTCATCGAGTTTATACAATATTCGATCAATCACCTGAAAGTTATGTTGTGAGTTAAGAATTGTCTAATTCGGTGCTATTGAATGGGAAATGTATCATTAATTTGTTTTGAACATGAACAATGAAAACAAATATGATTTAACTAAAACCATACAATGCAAATCAGTTAAAAGTTAAATATGAACTTTACAAATTACAATTCAGTTTCAAGCAACAAATAGTGATTTTGCAAAATATATACATAAGAAAGATATTATGCCCACGTGTTGTAGTAAGCTGTGTAGTGTAATTCATGATAAAGTGTTTAAAAATAAGTATTTTTTTCCAAAATAGGTATTGTTTTTAAATTAAACAACCCAACAATATACCTTGACCAGTAAGTGCCTCTCCTGATCTTCTAATGTTGGAGACATTAGCAAAGGTAGAATCTGGTTGAACAGGGGTCCTGCACCAAACTCTCGAGCTTTGTCTGTTACCTATTTACATAGAAATATGGTTTGTGAAACAAAATTAAAACCAGAAACTTTACACCCAATATGTTGTTCAAAATGGTCACAGACTCACAGTTAGTCTGAAAAAGTTAATTCTGCAACACACCGCACTTCACCTGATTAGCTTACCTGTCTTAAAGCACTCTTCCTCATCGGTGGAGTTCCATTCTTAATTTTCAACAACAACTTCATTATTTTTCTTTCTTTTTGTTCTTCAGGAGACAATGTCTCTTCATCAACTTCCACAAGCAACTTATCGAAATATTGAATATCATCCGGTTTAAGAAATGGTAAATTACCGCTTGGTTGATCTGTGATGCCTGTTGAGTAAAGATTATAAATTTTAAAGATTTATTCATATTTTAGCATGGCATACAGACAATGTTTGTGCAGTATAGGTATTTTGCAGCATAGGTATTTTAATATTAAAACCCATTTTGAATTTAAAAAAAAATAGTTTTTAAGGCCCATAAACAACCTAAACTATATATTCCAATAAAATTGGTTCATCTCTTAAATTTAAAAAACCAATATATAGCTTTACATATATATATGTATTTTAAATATTACGTCAATTAAATAAAATATATCAACAAAGCAATATATGTAGCGTTTTACTACTTGCCTTTCATTGATTTATCCTCTACTTGAATATGAAACCCTGTACTTCCACCCATTGGTGTCGGAGTTGCTGTTACTTTTCTACCAGGTGTTCGGATTGGCATATATCCACTGGGTGGGGGTAGAACTTTATATCCCTCAGGAAACATTGTGTCAAGTTCATCATCAGTGAGAGGACGATTCCGTTCATCGATTTCTCTCTCCCACCTCCATGCCTGAATATACCACTTTGTTTTTTGAACAAAACTTTGAACAAAATTTATTAAATGATTAACATAACTAGTATAAATCTTTACATCAACTTTATAAATAGTAACATTAAATGACTGTACAGTTTTAACAATAATGCAATAAAAATAAACTGACTTGTAGCTGCTCTGGTGTCATCGACATGAGTTGGTTTGCACTTGGTGTAGCCATACCCATTGCTTTTACTCCAACAGGAGTAACTCCAGACGGAGTATACATCGAAGGTGTGCCACTCGGGGTTCCCATGGCTGACTTAGGAGTGAAAGAAGAAGGAGTCCCACCAGGAGTGAAGACTGGAGTGGCTGACGGTGTTTGATTACCAGGTGTTGCCGCTGCAGGAGTTAAATCCCATCTAGATTTTCGTTTACTTGCACCAGGAGTATCACGTACACTATCTTCTGCACGATCTGTTCTGCCTGGTGTCTCGGCCCAACCCATTGAACGACCGGGTGTTTCTCTCTCCGTTTTTGGTGTTTCATCCCATCTGTTTTTACGGGTGCTTGGAGTACCACCTGCAGGAGTTTGCCCAACAGCTGGTGTACGACCTGGGGTCATTGCACCAGGAGTAGCGTGACCTGGGGTTTCAGCCCATGCTCGAGTACCGGGACCAGGAGTTACAGCAGCCCCTGGAGTTTCACCCCCTTTAAGCCGACCAGGTGTTTCCTCCCATCTATTTAACCCAGGAGTATGTGATGGTGTTTCTGCTTGGTCCCAGGTCATTCTTTTCTTCGGTGTTGTGCCAGAGACTGTAGGGGTCTCATCCCATCTAGTGAAATATAAAAGCAATACAAATATATATATTTCTTTTTCTTTTTTAAGCAATCACATAAAACCAGACTGACTATACATCAAGGGTTTGGAAACAAATCTAGTAATAGGCAATAGCATTGTTACCTGCGCTTTTTAGCTGCAGCCT
Organism: Ciona robusta; assembly: GCF_009617815.1. NCBI lineage: Eukaryota > Metazoa > Chordata > Ascidiacea > Phlebobranchia > Cionidae > Ciona > Ciona robusta. Next base: position 5,634,120 of record NC_143235.1, read on the forward strand.
GAGCCGCTTTAGAAGCTCCATTGACATGCATGTCACCTGAATTCATCTTTTCAGTTATTTTAGTTCGAATCTCTCTTTCTTCTTTATTTAAACTCTAAAATATAAAAGAAAAGTTTAACTCACCGGGGCTGAGTGCTGGCGCGCGTGCCTCTAACTCAAGTAGCTGCTACTATTGTGGGCGTATGTGTCCATGAAAAAGACACTAACAACAATTGCTCCAACCCAGTGGTTACTAATGGGTTGTCCAAAATATTAGCTTAAGGAAAAATACAAAAAAAAACAATCCCCCACAAGTAATGGTTACTCATAAACTGGAAAGAGATGTATGAAACCCTATGTTACAACAACTGTCATTTTTCCGCCATTTGTGGGTAAAGCAAGTTACATTAATTCATTTATTTAATTTCATATCCTTAAAATGTTTCAAGCTAATGCACCTGATGCTTCATCACATCTCGATACTGAGCCAGTTTTGGGTCCGGTGTTTTCCCTCCATCGGCAAATGGATCACTTCGTTCTGGAGAAATAGTTCGATGCAACCGTTGTTGTCGATACTGATCCTCTCTGTGCATGATTGGCTTAGACCTGGTGTCAGCAAATGGATCGATGTCTTGGCCCTACAGAGAAACTTAGAACACTGTAAACTAGGCAAACTGATATATTTAATGATAAGTAAACTTATACAGAACATAAATGAGGGTTCTGAGGAGTTAGTGGAAGATTTTATATTGAAATAGGAATATTGTAATATTTAAAAAACTATGTATTGCAAATAAATGATGAATAAAAGATAAACAAACCTGTGGAATGTCATTTAGTAATGCTACTGGAGCAGTGTATGTTTGTCGTTTACCGAGTAAACTTGCTGTGGTAACAACTTCTTCCTCATCATCATCTTCCTAAAACACAATCAATATTTTTAAAGTTAAATACCAGATGATCAGTGGTGCAGCGACAAAAAATAAGGAGAGGTTTCATCATATTCATGGTTATAAAAACTGCATATTATTGGGTAAACCTAAAACTGCAAAGTTTGATTAGTTGCAAAACTCCTGCATTCAGAATCTCGGACATGTAAATCGCTTGGGGAACCAGTAGCACAGCCCGAAATAAAAGTTGAAGGAACAGTGTTCCCTCTGAGTTTTACAGATGTGGTTGCAATAGGAATGAATAGATAGCATGCCACTCTAGTTTAAATGTATAAGGTGGCAGAACTAGAGATGCACAATGCAGAATTTCGAATTCATTAGATTTAAATCAAATTATGGAATATAACATTCCACTTAATGACATCATTATACATTTTCTTTGAAGTTTAATAACCATTTTATGAAACTATAAATTGTTAAAAAAATGTTCGTTGCATTTGTGGGACTTCGGAAGAAAACGTTTTGGAACATCTTTACGTTCGGCCGACAATATACTCTTTGGTTTCTTTGTTCCGTAATTATTGACGACATAAACGTGCGCTCTATTTTAACCGCATCGGTTACATTGCGAGAACACGGCGAATAGCTAAAATGACGAAACGGTTCGTGCAAACATTAAAAAAAATGCATTTTCCTAACACCTACTATACTAATTTTGTCACAAATCATGTCACATGGAACCATTATGTGGTGAATTTAAAATGATATTACATTTATTAAAACCACGTATCTAAATCGGTAGAAACAAATGAAAAGTTTTACGCACGTTTATCGTGGATTAAAAATGTAACGATGATTACGTCATAATACCTTTGATAAACTAATAAAATTTTAGAAAACAATTGTGGTTTATGTGCTTCTATATTTCATATAATTGTTTTATTCCCGATATAATTTTAAGCAAGCAACCAAGAATAGTTTAAACTTTAATAAATGCAGGTAAATTGCGTTTATGTGAATTTTAATTGGTGCAAATATAAGAGCAAGGAGCGACGCTATCAGTAAATTGGAACCAACGCAAATTGTAATATGATATTACAAAGTATCTTCCCGGCCGAGCTTGGACAGAAGCCAAAAAACATCGTTCGTTGGCACCGCACGAGAACCAGAGTTTCATTACGTCACTTGTCACGAGAATAAATTCACAACGATTGCTTCGTTTGTTAGGTGTAGAATGTATGCTACCGCATGCGTCTTTCTTTATTTCCTACGGCGGCGCAGAGCATAAAAATGTGACGCTCATACACGATGTTTCGATCTCGTGGTTCGTTGGGCAGTGGGCATTCCTTTCGATTGTTACGTAATGAAACGTCATAGTTAATAGTTATGTTGCAATAAGACATGTGACGTAATAATTAAGCGCAAAATGTCAAATTGCAGCACGGCAATGTTTGTTACTCGAACGACTTCGTTAGCTGATTATTACGAACACGCGACTAACATAAAACATTAGATCGCAGCTTTAACAACGGTTTTTATCGCACAGGCGCCCGTACTAGACTGTGGTGTCGTGGTGATATTCAGTAATACGCTTTATAACAAGATTTGGTAGCTTGGGTGACAGACGCACGTAAAACATATTACGTCCGGATTTTCAATAAAATTAAACGATCACCGTCCGGATTTACAACTTTTACAATCCTGGTTAGATACTTTAACAGCAAACTAAGAACCATGGCTTTGTTTTCCACAAAAAAGTTATGCATTTTTTGTTTCCACAATTAGGGTCATATCTTAACACACTACATTTTTGTGATGAGGTTTAATAAAACAGAAATATTTTAAGTTTACATTGGAACAAACTTTTTGTTTACTAAGTACTTTTATTATAAATTTAGTGATTAATTTTGTGTTCAATCAGTGGCTTAAAAAGTGGTGAAACATATAGACTGACTTTCAGTAAGCTAAATATATATATATATATATATATTATGGATGTGCTGAAGTTGTAAAAGCTCGGGTTCGCCGAATGCCGAGCTTCAACGAAAAGCTCGGCACGAGCCCGAGCCGAAACACCTATGACGTTATTAAGGAGAAAGGCATACGAGAATGCATTCCTATTCAGTCAAAGCGTCGCTAATCAAAATACTACAGAACACATGGTTTGCGGTTAAAGAGATGTCTTGTTTCATAATTTTTAATAAAAAAAATTTAATTAAAAAGCGCATTCAAAAAGGGTCTGTCATACAGATAAAAAAACTTTGTTATCTCTGACGCGATATAAACACTTTAGATATTGGTCCTGCACACTAATATATCTGTCCACTGTTCTACTTTATGCGGTAAATAAGGACCAATATCACATTGTTTATACTAAATTAGAAACGTCTTTTTAATAAATGAAACACAAGTTTTACACATGTCCATCGTGGATAATGTAACGAATATTTATGTCGGAATACCTTTGATAAACCATTTTGATTGTTACATCACAAACGAGATTGTTGGAAAATAATCGCGTTTTATTCGCTGCCATACGATCTGTAGTTTGTGTATAATTTTTATTTCTGATGATTAGTTTAAATGCAGGTAAATCGCAGTTCTGTGAATTTTAATTGATGCAAATATAATAGCGAAGAGCGACGCTAGCAGTAAATTGGAACCAGCAGAGATTGTAATATGATATTACTAAGTATCGTCCTGGGTCGAGCTTGGAAAGAGGCCAAAAAACATCGTTTGTTGGCACCGCACGAGAACCGGAGTTCCATTACATCATTTTTCATGAGAATAAATTCACAACGATTGCTTCCTTTGTTAGGTGTGGAATGTATGCTACCGCATGCGTCTTCCTAATCGGGCGATCCGGACGGTGACATTATCACCAAAAAAGGGGTAATTTTGCAACCCTGTATATTTAACTTTTATGCAACTATACCCGTATAACCAATCCTCTAAAATTCCCCCTGTCCTCTAATTAGATAATTACAAGTTCAGTAATAACTTATTAATAATAATTAAGCCTGTAGTTTGATTTCATCAATCCTATCAAATTTTTAGTTTTTAATTAATCAAGCTTTTTAGCTGCATGAAAATAACAACTGAAATTCTTAAAATATCAGTATCAGAAAAAAGCAATTTCGGTCAAACTCTACTTCACACATAGATATGGTCCCAAAGTGGTAATGAAAAACTAAGGTAAACTCACTTGTTCATTTGGAGCAATGGAAGTGACATAACCAGCAAACTTGCTCTTTGAACCGCCATAGATTTCTTGATCATAAAAACCTCCTTCCCCTAATTTAACTTTTTCCGCTGATTCTTCTTTATTCTCATCATCATCCACATCAGCTGCTGGACGTTCGTTTATTATAAGTTCTTTCTTTTTTTGTATTGCCTCAATTTCAGAAACATAATCTTCACGGGTGGCCATATTGAAAATATTCCATGCACTACAGCAAGTAAGGTAAACCCCTGCTGTTACAAAGCAAGAAAAGTTCTGAAAAAATGTAAATATATACATACTTTAATAATTGCAAGATATATTGCTATACCTATTTTTATAGCATTTTAACTGTTTAACAGCAGCTGTGTAAAAAGTGCCAGATATTTCATAAGTTGGCAAAATAAAAAGCCCGACTGACCGAGAATGTTCTTCATTGACGGCAGGCTGAAAATCTTTAAAATAATAAAAACTGGTGCAACAGTTAACATAAAATAATTTTGTGGTAGTAAAAACCCTAATGGCCTAATCCCCTAACAAACAACATAATCTGTAAGACTGTAACGCCTGTTACCTCCTTAACAAATAACAAAATTTGTAACATATTCTATTCCAACCAGGGGGGCTGTTTTGCTGTCATGACAGCCCTCTTTTCCGCAGACGAGCATGCTGCCAGAAAGTGCCTAGACACACACACACGTGTTGCTTTCAATATTACATTCTTTCGCTCGGAATTGAAACAATTTTTCATTTAATTGTTACTTAACTTGTCCTATTGCAAGGAAACTATTAATTATGACGTTTCATAATATTACAATATGGAGGAATGTGAAAGCAATCGTTGTGAATTTATTCTAGTGAAAAGTGACGTAATGAAACTCGGAACGATACTTTATAAAATGATATTCCAATTTCTGTTGGTTCCAATTTACTGATAGCGTTGCTCCTTGCTCTTACATTTGCTCATAAAAAATCACATATTCATCTACATTTAAAGCAGTGTTTGCCAACTTTCCCTACTCGCGTACCACTTTTATGTCCATGCAGCATTCTCGTACCATCTACTAAACTACTGAAGGCTCATGAACAACTAATCTTAAATAGTGAAATAAGAAACCGCACGCATAAGTATTTTTTCGGCGGGAATTCGCACTACAAACTTGGCACAGCCTTTTTTAAAGCTGCATGTAAAATATATGTAACTTGCGAATTAAACAGGGCAACACGGGGTAATAAACAACCTAAACATGTTCCAGAAGTAGCACTGCTGTATATTTACAATGTTTTCCTCAGTCAAACAGCATATTTATTACGAAACAGTAGGGATCCACACCTGGATTCATTGCATCATAATAGCGATTGTTTGACCTGGCAAGTGATTACTACATGATAGCAATTCACACGTTGATTATTTGGATCATAATAGTGATTGGGTAATACTGCCGCTGGTGACCAGTGAAAATTTTGGTCTCAAAATGTTCCTTACGTCTCCCTGATACCCGCTGTATAATTTTTTTTGGAAAAAACTCGGGCGTTCGTGTCGAAAATTAACTTTGAAAAAACGAAATCGTGCTGCGTCACCGTATTTTCCACACAAGCCGTCATGGATTAAACAAAGGTTAGATTATTACGTCATAGAATGTGAATTACCACTTTTGATATCAACGTTACAGATTACGTAATTTGTTAGTTTTTTTGTGGATTTATGGGTTGGGGGTTAAAAGTAAAGGTTAGGGTTGTGTTAAGGGTTGGGGCTTGGGGTTTTCCCTAGCATAAAACAGTGCGAAAAACAAGATTATAACGTGCTGTAACGTTCGTAATATGTCACTACAGTGACGTAACATTCGCTGTTGTGACGTAATATATCGTTAACCATACGCAAGTCAGGCGAACTACGGTGACGCAGCATGTTTTTGCACATTTTCAAAGTTAGTATTCGACAAGAACGCCTGAGTTTTTTCTTTAAAAAATTATACAGCGGGTATCAGGGAGACGTAAGAAACATTTTGAAACCAAAATTTTCACTGGTCACCAGCGGCAGTATTACCTAGTGATTGTCCCCCTAGATTATTCAGCCTACAAGTGCTTGAAAAACAGGTTAGATATTTGCAAACACGTATGCGCATTAGTAAAGATAGACTTGCAAAAATACTTTGTACGCACATAAAGCAACACCTAGGTTTGAAAAAGTTGGAAACCACTGTAGTAGGGAATATAGCATGAAATGTCACGCTTAACGTAATTAATGTGAATTAAACTAATGCTTATAACAATCACTAAAAGATCAGTTGCGATCGTTTGGTGTGAACTTAATAAGGTGCTCGTGTACCACCTGGGAGACCTTTGCGTTCCACAGTTTGGGAACCACTGGTTTATAACTTAAAATAACATTTCCTCTAGCATATACACACGTTGGCCGACAGCGTCACGAACACACAAAGACGTCTGTTATAATCGTTGCGTAAAAGAATGTAAGAAAAAGTTCTACTGTGTTTGCTTTGATAGTTTACTTGTAAATTAAGTGGTGTAAGACGGTAACAATTAAGTTTCAAGAATCAGACGATCCGCGCGAAAAATGGTTAGTTCGCACAATTACCATCAACAAAAAAATCTCTGCGCAGTTTGCAAACTTTCCAATCTGGGGGGTATTACAATCGCGCCGCAACCTCCAAAATAATCTAACCCTGTTTAATTCATGCAGCTAGAGTGGAAAATACAGTGACGCAGCAGGACAACAGTCACAACACTAAAAGAAGGGAGGAGGAATGAAGAAACGGAGAAAAACCGAATACAAAAAAGTGGGAAAGAAGGGATGGAGAAAAAATAACTTTGCTAAAAGGAAGGAAGAAGGGAAACTGGAGGAAACCATTTTATACTCCAAATAAGTCATATAAGTGGAGAAACACGGCCCATTTTTAAATTCTTGATAGAAAACCAGTTTTTTGAACAAATATACAGCAAGTATCAGGGAGATGTAAGGAACATTTTGAGACCAAAATTTTCACTGGTCACCGGCGGCAGTAATATCGAGGCGACACTACTGCAATACTTTGTGTAGACACATGTTTGAAAAAACAATTTACTTACAGTTTAAGTTATTTGTAAGGTTTATTATATTACAGACTTAGACCGTAAATGCATATACAAATAACAATCAAAATGACTGCGATTTACCACCTGACAAGCTAACATCTTCCTTTAAAAACGACCAACAAACGACACGAGAGAAAAAAAAATTAAGTTAGCAATAACGGATGATATGAAGTTGCTAGATAATATAGATCATAGACATAATATACAGGGTAAATGATATTATTATCATAGTTTAATAAGATAATACAACACTTCATTATTTAACAATGCTAATATTTATGCTTTTTCTATTAACGTGACCACCAACTCCGTCCTCATTTCGCTTGGTCTACATTAAAAGATAGGCGCACAGTGGTTTTAGGAGGTTTTAGCTGTTTATTTTAAAAACTACACGAACCATTCAAGTTTATTAGGCCACTTTTTTATTTGGTAGGTTAACCGTTAACGCTTACAATTTAACGCTTGTTTAGAAAAACTCATTATTTAATAAATTTAATTAAAAACGTTCAAGCAAACGCTTTGTTAGAAATATATATATTTTGAAATAGTTATTTTTCCCAATGAACTTAAATTAAGCGAAACAGAAACAAAAACTACATAAAACGCGTGGGATTTAATTGACTACAATAGTGAACGGGACGGCCTCGCAAAGAAAGAGAGTGTATCAGCTCTCTGCTTTACCAACGTTGGAGATGCGCGTTCTATTCTTTTTTATTGAGCACGTCACTGAGGACATTAGTGGTCAATGGTCAATGGTCATATAGATCTTTTTTCGTCGAACCGTTGTTCTTGTTGAGCACGTAGTGGTCTTATATTTGGCGATTTTTCCGCACTTATCTCAATATTTTCTCATTTATCTAAAATATTCTTTATTCTTTTGATTAATATCAAATCATAATACATATTCTTGTCTCAGAGTTTGGGAGGACACTTGTTGCTAAGATAAGGAATCGTCACAACGATTCTCAAAACTGTTCGACGAAAAGGGATTTATATAAACACTACCGTGCTCTTTGTCCGGCGCCGTGGCGTAGTGGTTAGCGCGCCTGCCTGTAACCATTAGGTAATGAGTTCAAGGCTCGTCGGTGCTACCATTGTGGGCGTATGTGTCCTTCAGCAAGACACCTAACGACAATTGCTCCAACCCAGTGGTCACTAATGGGTTGTCCAAATTATCAACCATATATAAAAAAAAGAAAAAATCCCCCCCCCCAAATAATTACCCACAAAGTAACATACTTGGTAACTCGTAAGCTGGCACGAGGTGTTAAACCCGTGTGATAACGACTGTCGTTTTCGGCCACGCGAGGATAAAGCGACGACAAGGTTAACTAGTGTGGATTTACAACTTAACGCATGTTACAGGAAATCGTACAAAACGTATTTACATGACTGTATTCTTTAACAATCACCTAATCCTCATACAAGTCTACATGTATAAATTTTGTGGGTTGTGTAACACTCGGAAGGGGGGTGCGAAAAACTAGAAAATAAAGTGTTATTACATTGATGTTCAAAGGGACTTTTTTCGGATTTGATATAATAAATGCTTCTTCTTTGTGACATATATATTTTGTTTATGTAGTTATATTGTATTTAAGCATAAAATTTGTAAGGGTCTGGGACAATTTCTATAGAAAAGTTTATAAATTAATAATAATGAGATTAATAAATGACAATTGTGAACAAATTCTTTTAAAGTTCTTGTTCAAAACTAATCTGTCCAATAGCTACGGTTTATTCCGTAGATGGTACATATAGGAGCGCAAGAATAAACACCAGTTCGGTTTATATTCGCAATGTAGGGAATTAAAACTAGACGTTTTTCTTTCTTTACCAAATTAAAATGAACTCGATGTATACTAAATATTAATAAATGATTAACCTAAAAATGACTACGAATTTAATTACAACAAATGTAATGCTAAAAATACGTCGTGGTTATGTCATGTCTCATGAAACATTAAATAAAAACGAATATGTCAAAAGTTTACAAAATTTTATTGTTGATTTATGATGTTGTTTCCGTCAAACTATTGTTGGCAATATAATAAAGGACTTTGGTCTCGTTCTTCTGCGTCGGGCATTCCGTTTGCATCTTGTAATTTCATCTTGAAGTATACCCACACAACGAACTCAGACACTTTTGTGTAGACACCTGGCTGCGATTTATGCCCACATCCTTTCCCGTAGCTTGTAATTCCCCACAGAGTAATATTACCATCTCTACTGAGACACGTTAGTGGACCTCCACTATCACCTTGACACGTGTCAATACCTTCATCCTAATAAGGTAACCGCGAGATAATTAATGCATCTCTTATTATAGTAATGACGGTTGTGTACGAAATATACATAAATTCGTTATGGTTTATTATTCATATCTTGCTACGGTGTTCAAAGGTTTTATTAACTAATGTTACTTAAATGCAATCTCTTCAGTTGAAGTCGTTTTTTTATTATAAACAACTCACCCCAGCACATAGCATGCTATCATTAGAAAAACTTCTCGGATAGGATCGGGAACAATTTTTATCTGGCCAAGTGTGTACGGTTGCTGCTCTTAAACAAAAGGGGTATTCGTCTCGTACTGCAAAATACAATGATATTTTACTTGGTTATTTTTTTATACAACTAGCGCTATAGTAACATAGCAGTACTTTACATTGGGTAAAATTGGTAGCACCCCAGCCAGATATGCCACATGTATTTCCGTCTGTAAACTGGTCAGGAGATGTAGGAAGGCAAGCAGGTTGAACAAACCGTCTATAAAAAAATAAGCTAAAATTAGTTAAATTTCTTAAACTGTATTAGCTTAAAAACGACGTTTTAAATAAACATTTCAACTATTACGTTCTTGACAACGTGCACTGTAGTTTGGTTTGTTATAACACATACAAGTATATATTGGAGGGAAGGCGGAACTCGGGCAAAGACAGGTCATTAAAAACATCCTTTTACAGGTACCCATTTGATAATAGACAAAAACAATAAGTATAGTACAGAGGGGGGAGACGGGAGACAGATTGTTCAATATTCCGGAATTAAATATATACATGACGGTTTCTGGGTGATACCACTAACTATAGTGCTATCATTCTTTTTATTATTTGACAACAATTCAAAAAAGCATATTATAAAACAAACGAGTAGTTATTTAGCGATATGCGCAATAGGTGTAATTTTACAAATTCAATAACACGCAGATTTAGACTTTTAGTTTACTGGGATAGTCTATAACCATGTTAAATGTGACAACGAAACTAGCATAGGCGGTTGATTTCGGTATATGTTAGCCATAAAATAAAAAATAAAAAGGTCCATAATGATGAATATAGTCAATTATAAGTGTCGCATTTCGATTATTTAAGCGTTTATTTTTACAAAATGTATACTTACGTTAGCGACACCGGTTCGCTTAGTTTAATTAAAGCAATATCGTTTCTTGTTGCAGGGTACTGAGTAAAACCCTCGTGGATATAAATTTGGCTAATTGGTATATCATGTGACTCTTCAACCATAGAATCCTGACTATGAGGAAGGTTATCTCGGTTGAAATAATCTCCAACTCGAACAAAGTGTTTCTTCCTTTCTCTGAAAATGGTTTAATATATCTTTTTAAAGGCAATCAAGTCGGTTGCATTGATTTCATGCAAATCACTAAACGAAATTATGTTGTTATATCTAACAATATGAAACGAATAGATGCGACGTCAAACAATTACCGAAAAGTCGTATAAATAAATGTTCGCATACCTTTTTACTCTACCTGTAAAGCAGTGAGCAGCAGTAATCACCCACTGTCCTGCTATAAGTGTTCCACCACAAACGTGCGGGGAGCCATTTGAATAAGCTTTAACTTTGCGAATAGATATCTGCAACAACATACTGTGAAAGAGAAATGATTTTATTGACTACGTACTTGCCAAGGAAAGTTTCCCGGGCGCGCGGTTGTTCCACCAACAATCCGTTGTTGCTCACCACCACGGCAAAATTGCGGCACATTTCCTCCCCTTATGATCCTACCGCAGTTTGGTGTCTGAAGTTCGTTTACTACAAAACAAAAAGAAAAAAGCGGTTCCAATGAATACAGACGACTTTTAGGACAAAAGATAGGTGCACCTTTGCTAAAGTTCGCAATAGCTGTTGCAAACCTCTCGCGAAAAAAAGTGGAGATAACAATTTTGTTGCATTTCCACGACATGGTATAGGCGTTGAAATGTATTGATATAAACAAGCACAGGTCATAGTATACGCGTTGAACTGTATCGTCTTATAAACAGGCACAGGCAGAAGGCACTTATCACCCGGTACCTCGGGTACCGAAGGGTGATTTTCAGCACACTGTACGTGAGAGCCAATTTTATCCCCGTCGTGGTGCAATAACAGAAAAATGATAATTAAAAACTATTGATAAAGTTTACAATTTTGCTACAAATTGAGTATTGCTACACTGTTTTTTCCCACAAACCACTTCTCATAAATTATCTGCGCAAAAGTGCAAATGACTGACTTTCGAATATATTTTCCATATATAATAGCTTTTTATTATACCAGTATCTTACATTTGAATAACCCCTGAGGTATAAATTAATGAAATAAAAGCAAACCTTATCATTAAATGGGGGTCTGTTATTTCATTAAATGTGGGTCCATTAAATATCATTTAATGGGAGTACGAAAATAAAAAATGTCTCGTCTGACAAAGTGTCCCACCTTCTCCCTTCCTACTATAAAGTACCATGGGGGAAGATGACACGCCTTTCGCTCATAATATCCTAACATCCTGATCGTGTTTTAAACCATTAACAACAGTCCATGGCAGACGTGTGGACACGTTTTTATAATTATTTCAATGTTCTTTGGTTGCTACCAAATGAAATAAGAAAAAACATTAAAAAGTTGTTCCATTACCCTCCATCCTGCTCTATAATAGACAACAGCATTGGCTAATTTTCCCAAATATACTGTAGAAATATAAATGACCCTTACTTACTAATATCTGCGCCGGTAAGTACTCTCAGTTGTTTCGTAGTCACCGAACCGTGAATTCTTATTGATACTGCATTTTCAATGCTTGTAAGAGTGGAAATCCTATTCGGAAACAAACATTAACGAAAATTGTTTTTGCTTCTAGAAATCTCAACCACAAATTATTTCTTAATTTCAGGTTTGTTTATATATGCTAAATTTACTTACGGTAAAATAAACTTTAGTCTTCCTTCATAGTAAACGTTTAGATATCCTGTCGTTACATGAATAATAATCAGAAAATCCCGACCCGGGTGGATAAGATTATCTGGACAAAGTTTTGGCGGCGTACTTCTTTCCTTTCCCTTGATGCCATATCGAAACATCATCTGTGTAAACAAATAGTTTTAAAATGAGTATTATGTGAAGTGTGGTTATCACCAGTTTAAAAATATGCTCAAAACCTTTGTAGCAAAATGACAGGTAATTTTTTTAAAACGTTATTCTTAAAACTATTTAATTACTCTGTGTCGTGCCCCTTGTATTTGCAATCGCATCATGGTGTACTGTGTGCCTGGTCTGTTTGTATTCGCTGTTATCTGAAGTTGACCTGGTGCGCTTTTCCGGGAAATTTGTCCTTTCCATTCGATCAAGTCATTCAGTTTCAAACCTTCCAGTTTCAAAACTGAACTTTCACCTATACGTCAAACAAAACCCTATGTTACGAGGATAACGAATTGTAGGGACATTTCATGTTGTTGCAGTTTAAAGTAATATAAAAGTATGTTTACTCGATATTGCTGCTGTAATATAGATCGTTTAAAATATTAAACTGCTTATCCGACATACTCCCTTGGCATGTGAATGTATATAGGCTATATTAAAGTGGGCAAGTTGTTCCGCGGGTCAAGAAGACTTATATGTATCTCCATTAAAAAATATTCGAAAAACACTGCATTATTTAACATTATTCTCTCGGCTCTATAAAACACGCTAAAGTAGATTACTGTTCACATATATGGGTATAGAACTTTGTCAACATATTTTTGGCTGAAACGACTAATAAACTGCTTAGTTTGAATGTTTAGTGAGTTTACAACTATCAATCTAGTCTTCAATATAAATAGAACAGTCCGAAATATTTTGTTTTTGCCCCAAAAAGTTATGTTTAGTTAGTTCTTAGAGAAAACTATGTAGTGGTTAATGTAACTTAAATTAGGAATGCGATTAGTACAAGAATGTCGTTTAAAATTGTAAATAGAAAGTTCCAGTATAATATTTTTATAACATTTCGGACGCGTCTTCTTGTCCTTCTCTCTTATTAGGAGTTATTTAGTATAAATTTAAAAAAAAGTATTTTATGTGTAATTGTAGTACAATATACTGATTTAATAGCGAGATAAACTATGTTTGAAAATAGTTTGTTTTTTTTATTTAGCCCGCGCACAAGCAAAGGAAATATCTCCGACTGTATAGAATTCGGGTATGGTACAAACTGTTTAGTCTTTGAATTTATATTAAAAAGCGGAAAATATTAATTTATTACTGAAAAGGCTAAACGCATTTAATATAAGCAAGAATGTTCGAGCGACCATCTTTCTTGCTGTAACATATATAGTCATAACTTAAAATTGTTGTTAAATTTTTTAAGTTTTGGTAAATTAATAAACATAATTATGATTTAAAGTCATAGTAGCACCGAAAATTCACAATATTAAAATATACATAAAAAATTATAGAATGACAAAGGTTAAAATATTCTTACCTTGCGCACTCAATAGCACAAGAAATAGCAGGAATGACTCAAGCAGAATGAGAACAATTTTCTTGCTTTCCATCACGTTAACTACACAACCAAACTGCTCTTCACTAAACTGAGCGTCAAATCAGCCTTGTCCCAAGGAACCGGATCGTTGAAAGTTTACAGATATTGTAGCTGGTGACGTAAAGGAAATGCGTTGCATTGAACAATCTCCGGAAGCTGTTCTGAGAGAGGGGATCGAACGGTTTCTTTATGTTTCTTGTTTTTTTTTTTATTAAGGAACTGCGCACATTTTAGCTGTGATGTTCAAACTCTACAAACGACATTTATTTGAAATGACTATTTTTCTGATCGATATTTTCCTATTTGTACCTGCTGCTACACGCACTACAATAGTAGAAAAGGCACTATACATTACTTTCAATGCTTTTTGAAACCAGCTGGTTTAAGAATGTTTCTGTGGTTATTATAAAGTGCAGCACGTTTCTAGGCTAGTCGCAACTCAATTAAAGCTCGTACATTCTCTGCATTGTTTTATTGAAGGTAATTCGCGTCATCAGAACTCGGTCAAACAAATAAGACTTTAGTGTACCTTGCCCATTCAATATAAATAAATGTATTGACATTGAGCCCTACAAACGAATATTTCATGTATATAAAAGCAAAATAATTTTAATGATTTCTCAGAGAAAACAGATGTTAAATCTGTTTGCTGCTATAATTGTCGAAATATTGTTCGGCCCAAATGGTGGCCATAAATATGCCACCATCACTTCTCCTGCCATAGTCACCCACTTCAATCACTGTGAAACAGCCTTCTGTATCTGCAATTGCATGTAGAACAATAGAATGATAACCTTTGTACTTGTGTGAACCACTACTTACAGGACACCTAATTCTAATGTGTTTTCCATCTATGGCTCCAACGCAGTTGGGCAGGTTCCAGAGCTCATAATACCGCTTCGCACTTTGTAACCAAACTTCTTCCGTTACATTTGGCATATACTTCTCTTGCAAACCACCCCAGATTGCTGTGCAAACTTCAGGAATTACAAATAGTTTACAAATAGTTGAGTGGCCTACATGGAAACCACAGTGAAGGCTTTTATAGTTTTCTCCAGTTGCCAGGTATCTGCAACACAAAGAAATTGTTTTGTATAAATGGGCGATTATCAGAGTATTGTGACATGTGTAAGCTTACCGCAAAGCCACCAGTGTTCTTTCCTCTGGAGAAATAGCAACACGATAGTGTGTATCCTCTTTTTGTATGTATGGCTTAATAATTTTAACCAAATCAAAGAAGAGTTTGCTTAACATTCTCGCGAAATTTCGAAATTTGTCGGGGTGCTCAAGGAGTCACTTAAATAGTGTATGAAAAGCTCCTTCTTCTGGCCTGGGCTGGACAGATTAGCTGTACCCAGAACCGTCTTTCACTTTCAAGGTTATTTCTTTGTTTCCAGAGATAGTATACTGCGATCACTTCTTTTGTCTCAGCCGTAATCATCGCCATATTCACGTTCAGCTATTTTGCTAACGATCGCTTAGGTTACTAGAAGCCAATAAAGCAAAATTGTGGTGTGAATTGGCAAAAGTGCTTTAAAGCGGATTGGACTAAAAGCGCGCTATAAAGCGTGACTAATAAAGCAAACTGTTTTATCGGTGGGAATTCGCCTTACGGCTACCGCCTTTTCGCTTTTTGAGCACGTTAGTGGTCATATAGATCTCTTTCGTCGAACAGTTGTTTTTTGAACACGTTAGTGGTCATATAGATCCTTTTTCGTCGAACAGTTGTTCTTGGCTTTGTTGTTGTTGTTGCTGATAGGGTGATTATTTTCCGCACTTATCCTAATTCTCAATTCTAGCATTTCTCTTTAATCTCTTGATTGAAATCAAATCGTAATATATATTTATATTTTTTAGACTAAATTTTCAGATTTAAAACCGCACGATGAGCGATTAATTAACGATTACTTTCCTCATGCACTTTACATAACGGAAACACTGTCTGGAGTTTGGCGGGAAACGACGGCACGTGTATCCACACAACGATTCACGACTGAATCAAACTATTAGCATTTGTGGGGACGCATTAAATGCACTACTCTTATACCGTATTATCATTAATCGTAATTGAAACATTATTTTTAATTCAACATCATATGATTAATATTAACTTCTAACATTACCTAATTACTGCGTGATTACGGTTCGTCAAAATTCATGAAAACAAACGTTTTTAAGCGACGACAACGTTATCTAGTTTAAGTTTACAATAAATACATGGTACAGGAGTTGTACAAAGCGTATTTACACATATTCTTTACCAATCACTCAATCCTCATACGTCATAAGTTTCATTAGTTATAATACATGTAGGTAAATACATGCTGCCTACTGCTCCACAGTCACCAATGGCGACTAGAACCCGTTTTGTTGGTTACTTCAGATTTGTTTTTGATCGAGCCCAGTCGACCGTTGTAGTAAAAGGATTAACTAATATAGCAGGGTGGGGGTAGATAAGATACCTTTTCATTTTGTTTTCTCTTTTCATTTGGTAGTAAACAAAGAACATTTAATGAATTATAAAACCGTATCTTCACGGTTTTATACTTCGACTTCCACAGACCATTGTTAATTGTTTAAAACACGACCAGGCTATTTGGATATTATGTGTTAAAGGTGTCCCATCTTCCCCGACTCTACTATCTTATGCTAATTAGTTTAAAACGTGTTCATTCATTAGATCTGTGATCTCTTGTTGTTTTGTTCGTGACTTTTTTCCGAACTTATCTCAATTCTTAATTCTAACACTTTTCTTAATTCTCTTGATTGAAATCAAATCATAATATATTATAATTTTTAGACTGAACTTTCAGATTTAAAACCGCACGATGAGCGATTAATTAACGATTACTTTCCTCATGCACTTTACATAGCGGAAACACTGTCTGGGAGTTTGGGAGGGAACAACTGGTGAGATAAGAAATCCACACAACGATTCACGACTGAATCAAACTATTAGCATTTAAGTGGGGACGCATTAAATGCACTACTCTTATACCGTATTATCATCGATCGTAATTGAAACATTATTCTTAATTCAACATCACATAATTAATATTAACTTCTAACACTACCTAATTACTGCGTGATTACGGTTTGTCAAAATTCATGAAAACAAACGTTTTTAAGCAACGACAACGTTAACTAGTGTAAGTTTACAATAAACACATCACACATGGTACAGAATTTGTACAAAGCGTATTTCTTTACCAATCACTCAATCCTCATACGTCATAAGTTTCATCAGTTATAAATACATTCTGCCTACTGCTCCACAGTCACCAATGGCGACTAGAACCCGTTTTGTTGGTTACTTTAGATTTATTTTTGATCGAGCCCAGTCGACCGTTGTAGTAAAAGGATTAATTAATATAGCAGGGTGGGGGTAGATGGGACACATTTCATTTTGTTTTCTCTTTTCATTTAGTAGTAAACAAAGAACATTTAATGAATTATAAAACCGTATCTTCACGACTTCCACAGACCGTTGTTAATTGTTTAAAACACGATCAGGCTATTTGGTGGATATTATGTGATAAAGGTGTCCCATCTTCCCCGACTCTACTATATTATGCCAATTAGTTTAAAACGTGCTCATTCATTAGATCTGTGATCTCCTGTTATTCATTTATATGAATGTTTTTGGGGGATACCTCGAATTAGAACTATCATTCATTTATTATTTGACAAAAATTCAAAAAATATAATAAAACACAGGAGGAGTTATTTCGCGATACGCAGCACAACAGGTATTTTTTTTCAAATTCGAAATCACACAGGGTAACACGAGTCAGTTTAAAATCATTGTTAATTTTAATTAATACGTGTATTTAATATTAGGTATACACGTAAATAACCATTGCGTATACGCAATGGATTGGGCGGGCCATTAAATAACACGAAATAAAACTGTGGGTCTTTTAATGTAACTTGAAAAAAGGTTAAAATACGACGCACTGTTATTAACATGTAAGCCTGTGTTTAAACCTCTATAACGACCTATATGCTTAATCAAAAGGTGTAAATCCCTATTATAATGAAAATAATCGCATTGTGAATTGCTATTATGTCGTAATTAATTGTCTGGTCAAACAATCGCTCTTATGATGCAATGAATTCACGTGTGAATTTGTACTATTTCGTAATAAACTGTCTACTTGGCTCAGCAAAACATGGTAAATATAAAGGTTAACCTACGGTGTAAATCTAAACCGAACGGTTATTATATATCGTTTTTTTTACGTTGATCGCGATAATGCGTTTTAAGCAATATAGTAGGGTGGGGGAAGATGGGACACTTTGTCAGACGAGACTTTTTTTAATTTTCTTTTTATGGACCCCCATTTAATAAAAATTAGGAAAATAAGGTCACAAAATTATTCGACAGTATTATCACGACCTCATAAAACGCCCGTCAAAACCGATTACTGTTTTTAAATATTAAAAAAAATATGTAAAATAGAAACAGTATAGTTTGAACAGGTAAAAAAATGCGAAATAGTAAGGTGCTATTTTTTAATGCTCGCTAAGTTAAGTGAAGCCGATGGTTTTTTTTTGGTTTGCGTGTGCGAACAATTAAACTAGTTTCATAGTTTCATAAATCAACCTGGAATATTTCGTACAGTTCGATTTTGTCTCATAAAACTAGTTTTAGTTTTGTAAAAAAAACGCTAAGATATAAGCATAAAGAAAATAGGCAGGGGTCAGTATGAACTTAATTTGAGATAAAAACGACAAAAAAATATCGGTTTAACGTTATATAAATGAAGTTTACATGACAAAGAAACTAGCACAGCCTGTTAAACTCGGTAGGTTAACTACAAGTTGCAGAATACTGCTAATGTAAATATATTTCAATTTAGAGTCCCATCTTCCCCCACATTGTAGTTTTGTATGTTTTCATTGCCAAACTTTAAAAGATTTGCTTTTAATTAAATAATTTGTACATCAGGGGTTATTCAACTATAAGATACTGATATAATAAAAAAGATAATATTTTAAAATATAGTACAATGGGGGAAGATGGGACACTTAAGCACATATTGCCTAATATTTTCAAAATCAAAATAGATGACGGTTTTTGGGTAATACCACGAATTAGTACTATTATTCCTTTATTAATTGACACCAATTTAATAAAATATAATAAAACACACGAGGAGTTATTTAGCGATCCGCTCAACAAATGAAATTTTACAAATTCGAAAACACGCAGGATAAGATTAAAACAGTTTAAAATCGTTGTTGATTTCGATTGTTAAGTGTATTTATAAATAGAAATACACGTAAATAACACGAAATAATACTGTACGCTTTGAAAATTAAGTCTAAACATTCTTTTTCTGTCCCTACTGCTATAGTTTTTAACATGTTACCTATACATTATATTATTGCATAACAATTGGTATTGTTTGAACGACAATGGGAAATGTTCGAACATAAACGAATAAATATTGTATCCAACAAGTGTATATGAACTTTTAATAACAGAAAATCGATTATAACTATTGATAAAGTTTTTATTTTTGTAAAATTTTGCCTGTTGTGCGGATCCCTAAATAACTCCTCGTGTGTTTTATTATATTTTAATAAATTGGTGTCAATTAATAAAGGAATAATAGTACTAATTCGTGATATTACCCAAAAACCGTCATCTATTTTGATTTTGGAAATATTTGGTAATATGTGCATAAGTGTCCCATCTCCCCCCCATTGTACTATAATATTTTGAAAATATATTTGAAATTTGGTCATTTGCACTTGGTGTTAATTTATAAGAAGGGGCTTGTGGCAAAAACAGAGTAGTAATACCTAATTTGTAGCAAAAATAACAACTTTATCTATGGTTATAGTCAATTTTCTGTTAATACAAGTTCATATACATTTGTAGGATACAATATTTATCCATTCATGTTCGAACATTACCCATTGTCGTTCAAACAATACCAATTGTGCCAAATTATTAGCCATACATAGAGAAATGAAAAAGTCCAAAAAAAGTAATCACCCACAAAGTAACATAGCCTACATGGGGTAACTTGTAAGCTGGCACGAGGTGTTTAACCCGTTTGATAACGACTGTCGTTTTCCGGCAACGCGAAGATAAAGTACCTTACATTCATTCATTCAACCTACAAAACAACTAACAAACTCGAACAGTTGGTGTAGTTTATGAAATAAACAGATAAAACCTCCTAAAACCACTGTGCGCCTATATGTTTTGGAATGAGACCAATTTTAAGCGAAGTAGGGACGGAGTTGGCGGTCACGTGAATAGAAAAAAAGAGTGTATCCCTATTTTGAGCTGTCGCGCGTACTACTCGACCTGATGTCGGGACCGACCTGACGTCGGGTTATTATTTTAAAACTAGTTGTTTCTAAAAAAACACATCACAATTCCTATGTTCATGCGGATAACAAAAACTTCCTGCGCATGCGCTGCGCAAAGAGATTTGAGCCAAAAGACAAATACACGCAGTTGATGTGTGGCGGCGACCGACGTTGGCGGTAACGCATTGGGAAGAAGTTTCCACTCATAGGTTTTTATCTGTTGCGCCGCACATACGTCCTACTCTAAGCACTTGTCGCAGTGAGCATTACCAGTTAGTTACCGTGACAGGGAAAAAAACGCCATACTAAACGTTTGTCGCGTATTTAGATTAATTTACAAACTCGCATTTATGACTATGTCAGTATAATGTTGCGTCGTTTTAGCTTGCCCTTTTTTATATAAGAAGAAAAACGAGAGTAGCGTGAGTACAATACAAAACACATAGCTTTCTAACGTAACTTTTTTAGAACCAGACTTTTACGAATTTATAAGAAATATCATAATTGTATCATTTTATTGATAAATGTCGTAAGAGTCTGGTTCTAAAAAAAGTTAAACAGCTAAAAGATAATAAGACAAGTCAATATATCATTCTGTTATTTTTCATTTGTTTGTAATTTGCTATCTATTCTATGTGGGTGATGTCATTATTGACTTGAGGACCTGCACTATAGGGCAAATTTGGCTGATCTTGTTATTAAACGGGATTAACTGTCAAACTTATTGGCATTTTAATATAATACTCGTATAGGTCTACAAGCGACAATTTTAAATAATTTTGTTTGCATAAAAGCTACATCTTGCAATTCATAAAACAATTTGTCTTGTGTGGTCTTAAACAGCAGTATTTTACTGTGAACTACGTGTTTTGTATGATTTTGTTTATAGGTGTAATGTGTCGAGAAAAAAATGTTCATGCTTTCGCAGGCATACATTTTTATCTTTCAACACTTATAGGTACCTTGACTTTTCAAAAGTTAGACGCCTATGCTTGTCGCATATCTTTATTTTCTTTGTATAGTGACGCAACCAGGGTGACTGTTTCAATGTCATGACCGCCTCCTTTCGGCAAACACGCGTGCAGTCCTAAATGCATTAACATGCACAAACACGTTGCTTTTAATATTTACTTTGCTCGGATTGGAATGTTTTTTGGTCAATTGTTACGCGAAATGTCCCATTGGAACATAAATATCCATTAGGACGTTTCACAATTTAACAATGGGGAGAAATGTGCCCCCTTTCCAACCACGAGCTTAGAAAATATAATAAGACGCATACGATAGAATACATTAAACACTCAGTAAGCAATGCAAATGTTGTGACTTCTCATGAAAACTAACAGCGTAATTGGTAAAGGTCTACTGTTATATTTTATAGGTAAAACTAATATCTTGCAACAGGGATTTAGAAACTCTGGTTTTCCTGGTGCATATTACTAACGATCAACTATTTTGGCCTATGTCCAAGCTCGCCAGAAAGATATATACATGGTAATATTATATTACAATTTGTGTTGGTGCCAATTTAAGGATATCGTCACTACTCGCTCCTATATTTGCACCGAATAAAATTGGCTTACCTGTATTTAAACCTATTTCGTTTGCTGGCTTAAAATAATGTCAGGGGTAAAAAAATCATAAAAATGGTATCGGCACTGGTCCTTAAAGCAATATCGGTATGTGTCCACATTAATATCGCGGGTTTTGGGATAATGCACTTTTTCCCTAAATTAAAGAAACTTCCCACAAACCATTCTGTCATTTTAGCTATAGGCCAAGTTCGCACAGTGTAACCGATGCGTGCACGACTCAGCCATAAAAAGCCTGAATACGCTGTTAATGTTGCCAGTCTTTTTTCACTTATTATGAACTCTTTGGTGATTGTGCATTAGTAAACATTTTTTGGAATTAAAAATATTACGCAGTCCTGATTTCATTATTATAATGTACAATCACGAAATTCAGGGCTGTGTAATACTAATAATTGCAAAAACACTTACTTATTTGCAATCACCAAAAGAAATCTAAAATTGTAAAAATAAATTTGCAACACTGAAAGCGAATTTAGGTTTTTTAAGGAATGTCAGGGTTTTGTCATGCCCACCGATGCGTTGAAAATAGCGCACAAGTTTATGTCGTCAATAATTACAAAATTAGGAAAACAAAGAGTTCATTTTTACAGACACAAGAAGATAGATTTTGTTATAAATAGGATGTATATATATATATATATATATATATGTATGTACACTTGTCATTTAAAAAATCCATGAGTTTAAAAGAATCCAGACAGTGACGTTTACATTAAAAAACAGGTATTTCTATAATCCTGTTTAGTTTCAGTTCACCACATAAAGTAGAATTTGCCTAGACATAATTATTGACAGTCCATTTTTAAGCGGGCTTGTTGCGCCACTGCTTTTGTAGTATAAATTGGTAAAATCTTGTTTAGGTAGATGCTGCTTGTATTTGAAATTCATGTATGTGAATATGCAATAATTATTTGCTGTTTAAGTAAACAAAAGCCAAGTATTATGTATTTAATTAAAGACTCCTAAAGGCATAATATTCAACTTGTATTATATAGGCCATATCCTGAAAGGCTGAAATATCATATTGTATGTTCAAAAGTATTTAATAAAACAACTTTTTTTTAAAAAGACTTGGAAAAATGAATTGTTATGTGTAGCTCAATAAGAATTTCTGAAACTGTAGAATGGAAAGCTGTTTCGAGCACACGGAACTTAATGAAAGTTTAAACAAAGGTATGATCAAATTTCAGCAATTGACGTACGAGATTAATTCGTGCGGAACCATGTCTGCTTTTAATCTTTCCCTGTGTGGTGTTGTTCTTGTATAATTGACTGCTAAAGTATTTGTAAAATGTACATTCTGTTCCATTGAAGTGAGTGATGTGCATTTTTGGGATGGGTATTTAGGCTTGTTCATTGTCAATTTGTTTTAACATAACAAAACGCTTTGCCTAGATGTCAGCACTCAGCACCCTCATTTATTATTGTACAATTCATAAATATGTTAATAAATTGTCAGGTCTATAGTTCCCAAATAATTGGTGAATGGTTTCAAAATTGTTACTTCTAAAAAGATCCTTCACCAGTAAACCATACTTAATATATTATTTTTTTATTTTAAATTTGCTAAAGTAAATCTGTTAAAGTACATATTAGATAATTTTGTTTTTTTGCTTAAAATATACATGCCCATTTATTAGAGCTATGCTCTTGTTTGCAGAAGATGATGTTGACTTGGAATCTTTGATTCAACAAATTGATAATGTAAATGATGAATCCTCTCAAACAGATCTTAGTAGTTCATCAGGAGCAGGTGGTGAGTATTGTTAAACTAATATTAGTAATGACTTACGTTTGAGAAATTTGTAATGCACAGACTTTTGTTCAACTATCGCAGT
Organism: Ciona robusta; assembly: GCF_009617815.1. Classification (NCBI taxonomy): domain Eukaryota; kingdom Metazoa; phylum Chordata; class Ascidiacea; order Phlebobranchia; family Cionidae; genus Ciona; species Ciona robusta. Next base: position 5,657,861 of record NC_143235.1, read on the forward strand.
TTTAGGTCATACCCTCTTTTAGGATTATAGAAGTTATAAATCCGGAGAGTGAGTGGTTACTTGTATTGAAAATTCGGATGTAAAATGTGCAGGGGCAGAAATAGTAAAAAAATGACTGGTCGTCGCCCATATTGCGTGCCATAAGGCGCCCAAATTAGTAAAACACACTTGCTTTTTCTCACTTAATAATACCTGCGCCCACTCCCGATAGTCAATAAAGAAACACTTGCCTTTTCTCTGTTAATAGCGCACCATCTGCTTATTAAAAGTTTTAAATATAAAATGCGCCTATTTACAGCCCTGATGTGTTCTGCACTTAGCTACTGTTATAAGTGTAGAATTGACTATATACAAAGGCACAGTCTAGTACGGGAGTATGGGTGCCTGTGCACTAAATATATAGAGTTTGCTGTTAAAAGCTGTTCAGAAAGCGCCATACTAAGTTAATCACCCAAATAAACAGGTGCAACTTGATGTTTTATTTCCACCACATGTTTACAATCACAATAAAAAACATTGCCGTGCTGCATTTAGAAAAAAAATCGGAAAAGAGGCAACGTTTATAATAACGTTATTCATTTACGATATACACAAGAAAAAGGGTTACACGCGAGTTTTCAACACTTGCGCATGATTATGCTATACTTCCCATGGCAGCATTAATAATAACGGCGACTATTAACGTCAACCAAAACTGATGTCCTACCCTGTGAATGGGTTCCGGACGATCCCTTATTAATATCGTCTGTTTTAAAACTGGCAAATCAAGCATTCACTAATTTGTTTGCTGTTCGTTAATAACGTCGATTGTACGATATTCATAGTACCCAATAATGATATAGTACAATGGGGGAAAATAGAACACTTAAGCACATATTGCCAAATATTTCCAAAATCAAAATAGATGTCGATTTTTAGGTAATACCAAGAATTAGTACCATCATATTCCTTTATTAATTGACAACAATTTAATAAAATATAATAAAACACACAAGGAGTTATTTAGCGATCTGCACAACAAGTGAAATTTTACAAATTCGAAAACACACAGGATAAGATGGGACAGTTTGAAATCGTTGTTAATTTTGATTATTAAGTCTATGTATAAATAGGAATATACGTAAATAACACGAAATAATACTGTACGCTATGAAAATTAGGTCTAAACATTCTTTTTTTGACCTACTGCTATAGTTTTTAACATGTTACCTATACATTATATTATTGCATAACAATTGGTATTGTTTGAACGACAATGGGTAATGTTCGAACATAAATGGATAAATATTGTATAATACAAATGTATAGTATAATACAAATGTGAACTTGTAATAACAGAAAATTGATAATAACTATTGATAAAGTTTTTATTTTTCCTACAAATTAGGCATTACTACTCTGTTTTTGGCACAAGCTACTTCTTATAAATTATCACCAAGTGCAAATGACCAAATTTCGAATATATTTTCAAAATATTATCTTTTTATTATATCAGTAAAAACCCCCTGAGGTATAAATTACAAAATTAAAAGCAAATCTTTTAAAGTTTGGCAATGAAAACATGCAAAACTACAATGGGGGGGAAGATGGGACTCTAAATTGAAATATATTTACAATAGCAGTATTCTGCAACTTGTAACTAACCTACCGAGTTTAACATGCTGTGCTAGTTTCTTTGCCATGTAAACTTCATTTATATAACGTTAAACCGATATTTTTTTGTTGTTTTTATCTCAAAATAAAGTCATATTGACCCCTGCCTATTTTTTCATGCCTATATATCAGTGTTTTTTTACAAAACTAAAACCAGTTTTATGAAACAAAATCAAACCGTACGAAATATTCAAGGTTGTTTTATGAAGCTATGAAACTAGTTTAATCGTTCGCGCACGCAAACTAAAAAAATTCATCAGCTTTACTATGATTTAGCGAGCATTAAAAAATACCACCTTACTATTTCGCATTTTTTACCTGATGCAGATAAAATAGAGCCCGAACTTGTCGTAATACTCTAGACGTTTTTCCACTAGGCGTTGTCATGGTCATTCTCAATGCCAATGCATTATTCTGTAGTCACTAATAGTAATAGGAATAACTTAGCCTATGTAGTTCAGTACCATGGTTGCTCAAACTCTTTGATATTCTGGATCTATTTGTGGCCGTACATTTAAACAATTCTGATATAATATATTGTAGATGCAGCAATCTTACATGAGAGCAGTGAATCCATTCCAAGTGAAGATGAAAATCATCATTCAAGCAAATCAAGTTTTTTTGACAAACATTTCCTTAAGTCTCTGCCGGTAGCAATATTATCTAGAAGGTAATTTTATTAATAATATTAGTATAATGTATTGAGTTAGAATACTTTCAATTTGTTTACCAAGTCAAAGAAAAGACTAAGATCTATAATTCAAGTTTAAAGCTTTTTATTGGTTAGGCTATAACATGAAGATGTAGTTTAATGTTTAAGTTTAAATTCCACATTTAATAATTCTCAGTTTCTCACACATTTTTAGAAAGTTATTTGGTTCACACTCTGATCTTGCCTTATCTCCAACTCATGGCCCTGTTCGTCCTCCACATTCCGTCCCCAACAATTCAACAACAAACTCGAACATACACTCCCATAGAAAAGTTAGTATGTTCAACATGATACTAAAAACTAAATTTTGTTCACTTTTGTTAAGCAGTGTAATGTTTTTCAATTAGCAGGCATCGTTCGGACTTTTAAAAACTGTCGGGCCGGCGCATGAATTAATGATTTATTAATTCGCTGCATAACATAATCAATTCTGACACAACCAACAACTTTATATTCCTAAAATCCAGCATTTATCTGGGCAAGAGACATTAGAAATTGTGCCGAAAAACAGCTGTATCTGATTGTGGTATAACAGAGATTGTAACTAAAATATTGGATAAAAAATTTGCATCAATATTTCAAAGTGTTTGTTCCGAATTATAGATCGGTATTACTATTGTGGCATATAAAACAGAGACAATCTTAAATCTCCACTAAATTTTGTTGATTTGAAACTGAAGACTGGTGACGGAAACCCGTCACATAAAAATACCCTGTATCTCATGTCAACCCTTAAGGTGCTGCCCTATTTTTTCACAAGTTTTAATTTTTGACTAGGTCTCACTTAATTAGTTTTTGCAACCACTATAGCAGTTAATCAAAACATGCTATAGGAAGTCTGTGGAATATGAAATTGTCTACAACTTCATATTTTTAATTTTTTGATGACTTGCAATGCGTATTTAAGGCAAAAAAATTATTGTACTAAAACACGCTTGGTGGGGCTGAGAAAAAAAAATATATAATATACTACAGCATGCCGAGTGTTTTTCTAAAACATACTTGTGAAACCCTTTTTTAACAATGTGAGGCCCATAACTTTGCTTGTCCTTACTCCTGATATACTAGTTTTTCGTGCAAAGGGAGCTATCCCAATGGAAGATTCATTAAAATATGGTAAATCTAACTGCCACCCAACCGATTACGACTCATCACAACCCTTCAAATATTTTTGTCATTTCCTAACCTTAAACTTTAAACGAAAAATTGTTTCTAGTTTTATCAAGAATTTTAGAACGTGTATGGTCATTTAGCTTGAGTTTAGAAATAAAAGACCACCTGGTGTGTTTTTTTGTAAATATGGGGATTCGGGTATTTCCCTATGGCAACTCTATATTGGCCCGAAAAGAAGATAACAGCATAACATGGGAACAAGACTGTGGGTAAATGGCTTAATTTGCTAAAACTGTTTAAAACTTTGATAATACATTACACAACATTTTCAAATGCATTGATGTATTTTACTATTGCTAAAATCAAAATTTCTTCCTCTATCAAATAAGACTGAAATTGCGCCCAAGTAACGAGAAATAACCATCCAACAACAATCTAAGTAGCGTTAGGTGTCTGGCGACTTGAGTCGCCAATGGTGGTTAAAGGGTTAATAATATAACTAAACGTTGTTAATGAGTTGTATTCGATTAATGGGTTGTGCTATCATTCGTTACGATTCCATTCTTTATGATAGGTAGTCAACAAAAACTTAAATGCGAACCGGTATATGTCTCTTTATTACATTTAATCTTTTGCTTTACATGTAAGGATAATCAATAACATTACTCTAGGTTGATCGAATTTCTTGCAAGGCTCAAAGAATCAACACAAAACAGGTTTTTAAACCTCATACATTTTTACCATTGTGTACATTTATAGTTGTATAATTACCATCCAAATTATTCCAGATGATTTGGAGCGTGTGGGTCACAGATATCTCATCATGGAAGGAAGTTGATTTGCCTCATTCCTCCACTGCTGCTCTGTTGATCCACACTTTGCTTACAAAACTAAAGCGCAAAATTGATTTATCATCCTGGTCTATTATAGAACAGAATAGTGACTCAATGATAGGTAAATGATGATATCTTTTTGCTTTTGCATGCTATTTGCACTTTAATTACTACAACCAAATGGACAAAATAAAATGCTAAATAATGATTGTTTGATATAAATTTTCTTTCACTTTAAATATTCAATCTTTGATCTTAGAGAGATACGTTGAAGATTATGAAATTATTGATGAAATCTGGAAAAACCAAGAATCTGATAGTATTTCAAGATTTTGTTTGAATAAGACTCCATCCAAGTACACTATATTGCTTAGCCCTGATGTGAGTTATTAGTAGGGTTGTGCTTTAGTAGTAAAAGCCTATGTTTGCCAAGCTTTACTTCAGGCTCTTCCAAGCGCTAATGATCTCATTAAAGAGAATTGTTCCATATTTGTTGAAAATTGTATAAACTCATACAGAACACTTTCTTAAAATTAAACACCGCACAAAAATCTGATTCACATAGTGGCCCTTCACACATTAGATATTCAGGTCATAATACCGCTTGCGTTTATTATTAGCAATCCAGGATATTGCAAATTAAATGTTTTACGTTTACGGTGATGTTACTTCACGACCATTGGTTGAAGCAGGTGTGCCGATATGCTGAATTTTGTGGATATATGAAGCAGATCTGTGCGTTGAATATGAAGTCACATAACGTAGGCTATTGGCGCAAACTCGTATTTTTTGGGCGGTAATAAACAACATAAACATATTCCAGAAGTAGCACTGCTTTATATTTACATTGTTTTCTTTGCCATTGAAATGTTAGTTATGAAATAGTAGGCATTCACACATGAATTCATTGCATCATAATAGCAATTGTTCAACCTATCAATTAATCGTGACCTAATAGCAATTCACACGTCGGTTTATTTGCTTTATAATAGTGGTTAACATGTTTATTTTTTAGTCAGTCTGTAGAAGAAAAAAGCTATTAATCATTTGATTAGCGAGTGGATAATATAGATAAAGATTGCAACGTTGTCTCCATGTACACATGTTTAATCAATTCTCCGACCTCCAATCAGATTGTATATTGGCTTACAACCCAAATGCGCTGTTTTCATGACATCCGCATAATAGCGAGGACGGAAGATAAATTTATTATGAGGAGGCCATACCACCCCAATATCCCAGGATAATTCTCCGACCTCCAATCAGATTGTATATTGGCTTACAACCCAAATGCGCTGTTTTCATGACATTCGCATAATAGCGAGGACGGAAGATAAATTTATTATGAGGAGGCCATACCACCCCAATATCCCAGGATAATTCTCCGACCTCCAATCAGATTGTATATTGGCTTACAACCCAAATGCGCTGTTTTCATGACATTCGCATAATAGCGAGGACGGAAGATAAATTTATTATGAGGAGGCCATACCACCCCAATATCCCAGGATAAATCCAGTGTACTGGCCTGCCCTCATCAAAATGTACATGTTGCTGTTGGAATAATTAATTGGGCCAGAATATTAAATATTAAAGACTGACTGATATCAATTGTTTTCACCGATACCGATATTGTTTGCTTTTACGGATATTAGTCAGTTGTCACTATAGCGAAATGTATAAAATGATCAGTATTATTCAAAATTAATAACTGTATTCAACTATCCAAGATATTGCAGGTTTTAATAGAGAAAAATGAGTTGGTTTGCATGTTTCTTAGTAGGTAACATCATAGGTATTGCTTTTGTTTTGTACGAAACTAGGACGCACATGAACGCTAAACTACGACACACGCGGACATTAAACTAGACCTCCGTAAAAAATTAAACTACGACATATAAACAAGATGCACTGGATGGTTAAACTACGACGCACGTAAAGGCTAAACTATGTCCCACAGGCTGTTAAATTACGTTGAGCGTAAAGGTCAAACTACGACACACATGAAGGCTAAACTAGCACACACGTGAAGGCTTAACTACGAAGCATGTGAAGGTTAACCAACGACGCATGTAAAGGTTAAACTACAACACACGTGATGGCTAAACTACGAGGTCAAGTAGGTTGCACGTCGCTTCCCACTAACTATTTATATATCGCTGTAATGTCGGCGTTTTTTTGCTGATATCGATTATCAGTAGAACGTAAATACCGGCCAATAATATTGGTAAACCGATATATTGGTCAACCTCTTTTTAAATATTAGACTTTATTTCTTTTTAAATATGAGACATATCTCATTTAATTGCGAATTTATTTTACAGCTTTGTCTTCCAAATGGAATGCTTACTTTTCCTGGCAATTCATCAGAAGAGTGTCCAAGCACAGTTCGTAGATTACAGATGCAACACATATTAACTAAAACTGCACTTGAGTTATGTGGTTGGTTGCATGTACGAGAGGTTGGTCACAGAACATGGAAGAAACTTTATTGTGTTCTGCGGAATTCAGGCCTTTATTACAGTAACAAAACCACAAGCAAGGTTTGTTTAATATTAATTACCATATTGTTAAAAAATAATTTTCTTAAAATACAATGAAACACTTTTTCAATAATCTGGTCTAATTGGAATAATATTCAATTAAAGAATGCCTAAATAGTTATCAATTAGCGGAAATTTGTTAAGAAAAGGTATGTTCAAAGAATATTAACAATAGCATTTTATACATATTTTCATTTTTTTATTATCTCAAATAGGGATTCAATACAGAATATCAAAATTGTGAGTTCCGAATCTAATTACGAGATTCGATATTTAATTTAATGTCATACGCCATTACTTAAAATACATTAAAAAAATTATAAACAAGGATTGTGAGTTGATCATTGTATTTGTAGGCATTATAAATAAAATGTTTTGAGTTTGCTATACGTTTCGCACTGGATGATTTCGCATCATTGTAGTGCAGGGATTGGTAGTGTCTGTTCCAGCTGAAAAAAGATGGGTCGCCGATATTAATGTGTAACGAATTGCGAAAACGCCAAATGGGAAACATCTGGCAACTTTTTATCACCGACACAAAAATTATAATGTTCCACCTAGGTTTCTATTATAGTGTCAATAAACTGAATTATGTTTGTAAAATTAATGTTGTCTTCTAAATAAGGAGTAAAAAAGATTCGGAAATCTTTATTCAAAAAAAAGGTATTCCAGGATATTGTAGAACACCTAATTATTCTGAATTGTCTATTCCTAATTTTTATGATCGCTAATTGATCCTTAGGAACCACAGCACTTGGTATCTATTGCTGAAGTACATTCTGCTCAAGTGTGGTTTCCCATTAACAATAAAAAACCCACCAGTAGTGCTCCTTATCCACATTGCTTCTGTCTCAAGGTACGTAAACAATCTTCATTTATTGAAATTAGTTTTTCTTTAAATTTTACTGACAATGCTCTGGTAGTTAGTAACAGAGAGATGAATTATTATGTATACGTATTACTTTATTAATGGAATACCTTTATTTTGTTCATGGAAGTTCCTTTCCTGTTGGTAGCAATAAATTTTATATTAATTTTTAAATTGAAAATAAACACTTTTATCACATAATGATAATAATTCTTTTTATAATGTTTTTAGCCTCGCAAGTTTAAGAATGGATCAATCATTAGATGGTTTTGTGTTGAATCAACCCACACCATGTCAGCATGGATAAGCGGACTAAGACTTACTATGGTAAATTTAATTTTTTACTAATACTGTTTTTACATGCGACTTTTTGTTGTGCACCAATTTACATGCTCGTGAAATGAGGTTGTTTTTTGTTACATTTCCGCTGATCTTTATTCTTTTTTTCCTCATGTTAAAAATGAGCTTGTAATATATAATTTGACATTTGTCCGATGGTGCAGCCATAAAAAATGAGGTAAAAAAATAATGACAGTTAGCTGACAGTCAGGCACCGAGTAACATTCATGTCATACCCTTTCTAAAACATTTACCAATTATGATCAAAGAAATCATAACTACAAACAAAAAATTTTTATTTAAAAAAAACATTTATTATTTTTTGTTTAAAAAAAGACGCCTTCGTGCACCACTGCATGTATCTAATAATGTATGTGGCAATCAAGTAAAAATCATGCCATATTTTCATTTTTTGATCATAAAATGGATTGCCTTAACAGAATGGAAGTCGGTTTTATGAATCTTACCTGAGTGCACGAAGACAATCTCAATCTAATCTTGTTCGAAGTTCAAGTGATCGAACAATTAATGTAAGACGAAATATCAATTACTTTTCTTAGATTAATATACTGAAAAAGAATTACTGATTTTAGTTTGCTAACCAAAACATTATCCAGGCGGTAGTTTTTTTAAATTTTCCAATTTATTTAAATTCTTGTAATATTAATTGACATTGGTCGGCACTGTTTTAAGTAAAAGTGGCGAGTGATGCTGGTTAATGTTGTTTTCTTATCAAAAACTTACTGAGGTTTGGTTTATACGGGAATTTGGTGTGTTGACTGTTGATTATATACTTCGTTAACAAAAGTTTATTTAGGACACCCTTAGTAGTTGGTATTAATTAATACTGACCATGTAACCTTCAGTTTATAAAAAGCTTCTTGTGTGACATCACAGAGGCACGACTTTGCTGCGATGGATTTCCGTGGTGAAACGGGAAGAGTAATTCATGATCCAAAAGAAGTTGCAATGTTGGAGTTGGAACAACAATCATCATGGCGACGTCGATTAATCAATCGAACCATCACTGGACAAGGTGAGTTCAATGTTTATTGAACAATTTTGATTTACTTTCAACCAATATTGTGATGCGCTATTCAGGTCACCTTCATTGAGGTAAAGCTCTGTATTTTGAAAGTAGATTGGGACAAGATTTATTTTATGCCTGGCATCGATACCGCAATAGTTTATATGATGTTTTTTGAAGATGCTTGTCATGTGTAAGAAGTGCCTATTTTTAATGTCGCTTTTTAATGTGGAAATTATTTAGTTCATCGGTCGCGTAATGTGCAGCTCCGATACAACAACTTTATATTCTTATAAATTGAGCATGTATTTGGTCATTGGAATTGTGGTATAACACATCTAGCTATGTCATAACATTACTTATGGTATTAAAATATGCTGTAATAATGAATATAATTTACTGTATTATGTGAACAATGCATACCATTACTTTGACTTGTGTAAGCATGTGGATATAGACCTAGATCCGTGTATTACGGATATAAAACAGACAATTTTTAAGCACTACTAAATTCCCGATTATTAAGAGTATGGGAATTCGTTGCCAGTACAAAGATCCAGATTGCTTTAAACTGTGTTTGGTGATCGCCGAAATGTTTTACATAGTTCAATAATGCTATGCGTGGGGTAGAAGAAAGTAAAAGTATAAACAAAATGCTAAAAACTGCAAATTTAGTAATTTCAACATGACTTCAGCAATTTGCAATTTATTCACAAATTTTAAAATTACAGAGTTTTAATGTTAATTTAAAACGGAACACTGGTGCCGGAAACTCATAGTATCGACAGTTCGCCACGATACGCTATAATCGGCTTTAAAGCACATGTCTTTTTGATTTATAACACTGCTTGAATAAATAAATGGGAACATGTATCGACCTATTTTTTTGTTTTTTACATGCTTGCCAACAATATTAAATTTTTTTTTTAGCCTCCGATCGAAACATTGTTGGAAGTTCTGCACCGACCAAGCAAGTTGCATTCTTTGCGCGAGGTTTGTATTACGTCAGTGGTTCCCTAAGTTTTTTTAGCGCGACCCAAATCAGAGTTTTATGAACATCTCACGAACCATGGGTAAACCTTTAACTGGTGGCCACCTGAAATTTTGGGTTCAAAATGTTCAATAGGCCTCACTGATACCTGCTGTCTAATTTTTTTGCGAAAAAGTCAGGCTTAACTTTGAAAATGTGCGAAAACATGCTATTTTTCGACATGAACGCCCGAGTTTTTAAAATCTTCAACTGTTTGTGTGGATCTTTCAATGTATTATTGAAAAATGCTAAAATACGACGCACGTAAAGGTTAAAATACGATGCATGTGCCTCTTTAACATTCAAGCCTGTTTTAAACCTCATACATGCCCAATGATCACGTGTCGATCCCTATTATGAGCCAAATAATCGACGTGTGAATTGCTATTATGTTGTAATTAATTGCCAGGTCAAACAATCGCTTTTATGATGCAATTAATCCTTGTATGAATGCCTACTATTTCGTAATAAACAGTCTACCTGGCTAAAAAAAACATGGTAAATATAAGGCTAAAATACTGCGCAAACCTAACCCGAACGTTTGAAAAGAAAAAAAACGTTTTAATAGATTTGAATCATCTTGTCGCAACCCATTTTTAAACCCTGTGCGACCCATGTTTGGGTTGCGACCCATACTTTGGGAACCACCGTATTACATGGTTAGACATACAAAAAAAATGAATATCTATTATTACTTATCTACCTAGCCAGTTTGTTAAAGTTGTTAAAGTTAGAAATATGCAGCTATTCATCAAACACAAACATGGTTCTATGGGAAAATAACAAGAGAAGAAGCAACAGAGGAATTACATAGGAATGGAAATGTTGACGGGTGAGTGATGTTCTGCTTATATTTTAACTACTTTTCTGTTTTTGACCAACTGTCACATAGTGATGTGTAGTAACACAGGTGTTTGTGCTAGCAAAAACAATCTATATGACATTTGTTCTTCGAAAAAAAATTGATATAAAAGTTTATTTTGACTTTTTTGATGACATCCTCAAAATATATCTAAAGAATCTTGCAAAGTTAAATCATGCAGAGTTACTTAAGCGATTTTTTGAATTTATGACGTCTTTATACCAGGTGATGTCATGTGTTAAAAGTTAATTTTTGCTAAAAAAAATTTTGACAAAACTTACTGAAAACCACTTTATGAATAGAAATCACAATATAATCATAAAAACAACATGTAGCAGCAAAAACAAGTTGGACAAACACAAGAACCAAAACCGCATTTTTAGTTAACTTTAATGGGAAAGTCCCAGGGCAAACATGGAGATCAAATAAAATCACTTTTGACAGAATGAAAAACCTTAGTTTTTGGGTGTAATAGGAACCGTATTCCTTAAAAATACATTATTTTTTTCAAACCAAGTTCACTAAAATTTGTTAATGCTGTGATGCCCTTGTTCAAATGTTTTTATTAATTTATTAATGGATAATTTTTTTTCTCTTTCAAATAAGATAAACTGTGAGAGTTTCTACCAACTATAAGTGAACTTTTGAACATTTTCGTGAACACCTGATCCAGAACGCAAATTTGTGTTATTCGATTCCAGTGGGTTAGGTTTAGTCTTAAGGTCTTATGCTTGTTTCACATTTTATCCATCTGTCAAGATTATTTTCAACAGCTTGTTTTGTTTGTTATTTTAGACTTTTTCTGGTACGTGACAGTCACACAATTCCTGGTGGTATCGTTGTTACTTTGTGCCACAACCAAAAATCTAGACACATACCCATTACACAGGTACATATTTAAATATAAGCAGTTATTTATGTATTAATGTTGGTGATGGTTTGTGTGTTGCTTAACTCCCATACAGTGGGAGCTTAATATAAAATATTCTCTTTCTTTTACCAACCTGTATAAAGTAACTTACATTTATCATGAACAAATAAGCTACATTATATCTGTGTTACACAAATATCGTCAACAACTTGCTGTCTTGCTCATTTAATTTGTTAAATGGTGGCAATTTATGCACATATTAATTCTCACTAATACACATTTAAATTTATGAACAACCACCACTGGTACATGAAATGTATCTGCATAAGTTTTGGCAAACCATACAGTAATAACAGAAACAGGGAATACTATTTTCTATTTTACACAAAGTTTGCAGTATATTTTTATTTTATTAAAGAATTTATAGAAGTAACAAGATTTACAATATATTAATGGTTAGTAGTTTGCTTAACCTGTAATATGTGTCATTTTTATTAAATCTAGATATTTATTAAATTAAAAGTATATGTAAGGATGTTCCATGGTGAAGTAGATGTACACAACTGCGACAATGGTTTAATAAATTTTTCCTCTAAATAATTGTATAATTTAAAAGATTGAGCGAAACGGACAAAACTTTTACACTGCTGACAACGGCGAGACTCGCTTTGTGGATATGATCCAGTTGGTTGATTTTCACCGATTAAACAAAGGGTCACTTCCATGTTTGCTACTTCATGAGTGTTCACATAGTCAAATGTCATAGGTGCTTAAAACTTGTATGCAACAGATGCTCAGGAACTTTTGCATCAGGATATTCATTATAAGTCTCTTTTTACTTTATTCGTTATACCTTGAGATCAAGTATTAAACATATCAATTTTTTGAACATTATTATTTGATTTACAGACTTTCCAATCACTTTATGGGTATAAGTGCGGTGCTATTTTTGTTTTATTATTGGTGTTGTATTTTGCGAGTCATTTATAAATGAAATACTGCCTTATTTATTCAGTACAAGCAATCCACTGTTTTCCTTCTGTCAACAGTAGTGATTTTATAATTGTAACTTTTATTCAGAGCCTTTCACTTTTCCTAATGTGTTGAAACCAATTTAAATTGTGATTTAAAGTTCGATGAGTGTTTTGTTATTTTTTTGAATAAAAGCTTGCCAGTCTAGCGAATACAACACAACAAGATGGTAATTTTAATGCACAATTAGGTTTTTTATTTCACTAAATGCATGGACTCTAAAATATTCAAACCTACATTATAGTACCATTTATTTGTATACAACCATATATTCAAGAAGTATTAACAAAAAGATACAGTATACAAAAAGGAAGTTTTGGGTCCTATTTACAATCACAAAAATATTTATGATTTACAAGTCATCAAGCGTTTCCTCAAATATATTTTGAATTCTCTTTGTGTCCTGAATGATATTCCACAGTGAGGTGTGAAGATAGACATGATATGCATCAGTCATGGAAGAAAATGTTCCGTCACTAACATGTTTGCCTTTTTGATTGCTGCTTGTTCCCTCCTCGTGTGATACTTCGTGTAACTGTAGGAAGACTATATTTAAACCGTGTGAAAATAAAGGAATAAATTCCAGGAACATACAACAAATTTGATTATGAGCATCATGCTTAATCATATCCAACTAAAATGAAAATAAAAGTAAAAACATAATTTGAGAGTGAAATTTCTGCATCAAGTTTATTTGAGCGAATTCTTGGATCCCAACCTGGTGGTTTACTCCGGTACTGATTGGCTAAAATCTGATCAAGATTGTCCAGTAAGAAAACATGGTACATATCATCTTCAGATAGATACTCAAAATCTTCTTCAGAAGCGGAACTAAAGTCAGAGTCATAGTCAAAATGTTTTGAATTGCTCAGTGAAGAACCCTCCCCATTTGATTTAAGGATTTTCTGACCAAAAATAACTTATATTACAACCAGAAAATAGAATTAAATTTTTTGATCCAGCTCTAGGGTGAAATGCTTTAGAAATTCACTCTGCATATTAGCTCAAAGTAGGTTTTGCTTCAGTTTAAAAAATTGACATGTGATCAAATGATTTGTGGTTCAAACTTGAATATGAAATTAAGATGATTGAAGAAAACTGAAACATTACATGCAATAAATCGAGAGTGTTATATACCATCTGTTTGTGTGGTGGGGTAGTCCATGCATGCCGTTTTGAAATTAAATGTTTAACAAGTCCATCATCAGTTGTAAGTATGTCATCCACCCTAAGTTCATCAAGTATAATATCTGCACTCATTATTTCCAGGTTAACCCCTTCTTTAAATAAATTCCGAAGACCTGCGCATTATACAAATATTTATGGTTAAAATTATTGTGATTTAGAAATATATATGATTGATTAAAAAATGTGAATAATATAACTTTGATGACAGGCAACATTCATACATGTTTCACCCAAGTTATCCAAAATATAGATTTGTTCCTGTTTGCTTTTGATGATTGACCAAACACAGTAATATGCTACAACTTATGAATGCAAAAATTTTACAAATGCAAACCTGCAGCAAAATAGAAACGGAATGTGTATATCAGGCTGTCATGGATTAATTAAAATTCTATTTCAGTATTTTTACCAGTATGCACACGTTCTCTTATGACATCATCTTTCACATCCCAACCATAACTATGAGCAAATCGAATTGTTACATTTAGTTGTCCATCAAAATTACGATGTTTTAGAAAGGTCTGAAACAATTAAATATTTACATTGTAATTTCTTTTATGTAATGAATGTTATTCGGTTCCAGTCTTATTTTTCTGCATATTAGTGACAATATAATAAAAGTATGTTTATAAATTCCAGATAAAATAAAATATAAATGGATACTTTTTCCAGCTGCACAAGGTTAAGAAGTGTTTCACTGCACTGGTGGATTGGTGACGAACTCATCACGATATCAACATTCAACTCAATAGCTTGTGACCTTGGAATTTTTTCTTCCCATTTTGCCTTCATGAGGTCAAAAACAAATAGTTGAGAAACTCCATCTGCTTTACCACCTGTTAATATATTTAAAAAATATATAAATATTAACAAATTAACAATTACACGTAGATTGTCTCGAACTAACATTTAAACAAAAACAATTACTTTTTATCAGTTGGTTAAGAGTTTACCAGTAACAATCTGTAAAACATAGGTTACCAATAAATCTGCATTTATACAAGGAGTGTTCTTCATCTGTGAAGACATCAACATAAGTGATCTCACATTTGAGAACCATTAAATTTGCATTTCGTCCTTCTGGGTCAAGAAACAGTTTATAATATACATGATCTGACCATGGTCGACAGTTGCCGGTAACATCCGTTTCTGACACCACCTTCCTACGATCTAATACGTCCTATATTAAAAAAAGTTTAGTTTTAAACTTCAAATTTTAAATGTGTATTTTACACTCTGTTGAATAATTTACTGTTTAAAACGTTGTACTTAAGTTAGTACACCCCTTAACCCACCTGTGGATCTACACTCATTATATTCCTGGGATGCACAGATCGTGGGGATGCTTTAGATTCAGATCCTCCCATCGCACCTTGGTTTCTACTGATGACACTACTTGTTGAAGATAACTGTGATGTCACAGAAGGACGACCACCATTTAATTGAGAAGCCAGTCTGTTACTTCCTCCCTGAAACAAAATATATATATAAACCAATAATAAAGTGACAAGTATACAACATACTTGATTCTCTTTTGTAGAATTGTTAAGTACAGGTAAGCCGCTCTGTGTCTGTTGTGTCCTGCAACCATACAGTTTAACATTTTATGAAATGTACTGGACTATGCCCAGAAGCAGACAGGACATGATAATAACTTCCGTTAAGTTCAAAAACGATGATGTCAACATAAAACGTGTACAGTGGTTAAAAACCAAATAGCAGTCCTACCAACCAAATATTTGAACTTTTATTACAATGATGTTTTTAATTGGCAACCCATGACACAAAGCGTATAAAGTGAATTTTAATGTACAAAGCACCAACCTTAATTGTAAAGGAATTATTCCTGGCTGTGGTTCTTCTGGTAGCAAAGTCTGAACAAAGTTTAAAATTGTGGTTTACGCAGATCATCATCATAGATACTTTTTGTTTTTGACCCAAACCCATGTTTAATGAATCTATTTATAAATTTTAATCCTACTTCGCAACTAAACCAAGATTTGACATTTTTAACTTCAAAAAATATTTAAAGCAAATTATTATGCCATGTGTTAAAAATAATAAGTTATGGTTTGCTTTTTAATTTGGACCCCTTCACTTTGGGACCCATAAATATTTTCTTGGATTTAAAATTTCTGATGTTTTTAAACAACTTTATGATAAACAATGCTTAAAGGGTTTTACATTTATGTATTACAAAAATACAGAATAGCTGTTAAATACCAAGCCAGTCAAAAAAACCTGAACTTGAAGAATTTCTTCTTCTGTCCAGTTGCTTTCAAAATTTTTGCGCACAGACTTTGGTGCAATCACGTGAATTGGTGTTGAGCTCTTTCGTTGACTGCTATCATCAAGTAAATCTGTTTCTATTAAAATCGGGGCACTTCCAGACTGATTTCGCATAAAATGAACTTTAGGTTTGGGTGATGCGCTGTTTGAATCATGCACCAAATCTTGAAGCTCTTCGCCCTGATAACTATTGTTACGCATGGTTAAATCTATTACTATTAATCAAGTATTCTGTTAACATGGTTCTACTTCATTTATTCTACATAAATGGTTCTTATGGTTAGGTTAAATACAAAACAGTCTACAGTAACTTTTGCGAATGTGTAATAGTATTTGTCAATCCAAAAAGCCAGCTCCTTAATTCTACGGGTCGTATTTTTGTGCACACCTTTCTTACAAACTCATCTTGATTTGTTTAATTTTATAATTAATTCGGTACTTTTCATTTTACTTATTTCCTCAAGTAGTTTTTACTATTATCATGACTTTTTACGACTATCGTTTTGTTGCTAATTCCCTCCACTTCGTTATCCTAATTAATTTAACCTCCACTAAGCTATTCATGCAAATGTAAATATGTTATAACACTCACATCAGTTTACCGTGACATCTCAGTTTAAGAAAATATTTTTTACCAAAAACAACAGTACGTTTGCTTCGCACGGAGGCTAATCAACAGATGCTGTATGCGTGATTTTAACTCGGGCTAACGATGACGCAATTTCCTGCGTTTCCTCCAAACGCGTTCATCAATTCACACATGAATAGTGAGATCTTTAGAAAGGAAATAATTCCCTCAATTAAAACTAATGCATGTTTGGAATTGGTTGCCGTTGCTAATTTTAATCACACATTCCTATTGTTTTAATATTTATTACAAAAGACTGTTGGTTTTCTCATCTTGTTCCAGTGAAGCTCAAAAGCCACATAGTCGGCTGCAAGTTGAAATCAATACACAACCACGGCAGGTAAACAAGTTTTAGAATTTTAAAACACTTGACATTTTTACAATATTGCTTACTATATTTAACAAACGAACACGGAACCACAAAGGCTTTAACCAAAACTACTGAAAAAGTTTTGTTGTAACATAACAGTGTGAATCAGAAACATAAAATGAGATGATCAATATCATTTGTATTAGGGAACATTAAATTTCTGAGAAATACAATATAAGTTAGCAATTTAAAACTGCATACACTTATCAGTGAAATAAATAAAAATGTTTTTTACGAGTCACACTACCACACCAAAACTGCAGTAAAGCAAATAAATGCAGTGAACATTCCAGCATGTTTACACATACAATATTTTTGGTCATTAGTATAATAATCACTTCATCATAAATAATGTTTTTTGTGCATTTGACTGAGATTTTAACTGCATTGGTCATATGACACAGCTGTGATAATTTGTCATGAAATTCAATTAGAATTAAACAGCCTGTCATAGTTCACAGCACACATGCGGCACTTAAAAAATATTTGCAAAGTTTTCCTCATACATTGCAATGAGCAGCATAAAGAAAACACCGAACATAAATCCAATGTTTTGTAAAATGAAACGAACTGTAGAATCACCTTCTAGTGTTGATTCTTTCATTGTCGGAAGCTGGTATTAAAGGTATATAAAATATTAAAAACGATCATAATAATTTGGAAGCATACTATTTATTAACGTACCATGTCAACAAGTGCTATGTAAAGGAAGCCACCAGCAGTTATAGCAAGCAACCACAATTTAACGGAAGTTGTGTATTCTCCCACAACCAAACCTGTAAAAAAACAATTTAAGAAATAATTTATGTACAAAATATACAAAGGTATTATTGCACAATACACTATATTGTTGTCTATTTTATATTTTAGCTTTGTAATTGTGTTTAACTAAAAGTACTTGGTGTATCATTGATAGTGCCAACTTTGGTTGACATTAGCAGTTACCAATATTTTAAATAACCAGGTGAACCACTGATGTTATTGATGATGTATTTTTTAATACATTACCTAATATAGCTCCAATGAATGCCATACATGCACACAACCCATTATACAGAATGGCCTTCTTTATGCTCATCCCAGCTTTAATTAAAATTGCAAAGTCTCCGAGTTCATGTGGAAGTTCATGGCAAAATACTGCAAGCGAAGTTCCTAACCCTGCAGCAATACTACTGCTGAATGCAGCACCTGTGGAGCATATTTACTCATTTTATTTGAGTAGCAAATAAATAACAATGAAGAAACAATAGTAAGTAAAGAGTGGTCAGCATTCATACACATTGTTATAAAATACCACTTTTATTTTTAACATATCAATTTTGTTAATAAGAAACTTAAGGATTAACTGTATTTAAGCTGATAAGAACCGCTTCAGAGTGTTTTCCAGGATATTTATAAAAAAAATAAATCTTTAAAAATCTTTAAACTGAATAGTAAATACATGAATATTTGTGCAAATACCTATGGCTAATCCATCACTAAAATTATGAAGACCATCCCCCATAATTATCATCCACGCCAAGTCTTTTACTCCCTCGCTTTTAAGAAGATCTTCATGGTTATGATGGGTGTGTCCGTGGGTGTGGTCACCGTTTCTGTGTCCTGAAAATTGGTGGCAAGATGTTGTTGGTGTTTTTCAGTTTAAATGTATACCTTGAGTTGTCTTTAATGCACTAGTAAAGCAATTATAACAAAACTATACGAAAATGTGCATAGGATTAGAGTTCTTATATTTTTTACATAGGAGATGATTTACCACTACTTTCGAGACCTCCAGTCATTTACTGTATTAAACAATAATGAATGATACAGATTATTTATTTAAGAATAAAATTTTAACAATGAATTTCACATTTTACTCTAGAATTATGAAAAAATATATGGTTTCAATTATTCCTTTTAATTTTGTGTCATTGATGTCAATTTTGTCTAATTCCAGTAATCAACTTAAGGTGGCTGTACACAGTATCTGGCGTACGAAATCGTATGCGAACCCAGGTGCGAATTCGCGTCCGAATTCGCATACAATTGGGCAAAACATTTTGTCCGATAACTATGTACACAGTATCAGGTACGCGGAAAACAAAGCATCTGTGGAAAATCATTTTTTTCACAATTGTATGGAGTTCTCGGCAAATAGGTATCGTGTGTGTTTGTGACAATGTTTAAGAAATTTATTCATGAATCCAGCACTTATTCCAGCGCCGTGGCGTAGTGGTTAGCACGCCTGCCTGTAACCATTAGGTAATGGGTTCAAGTCTCGTCGCTGCTACCATTGTGGGCGTACGTGTCCTTGGGCAAGACACCTAACGACAATTGCTCCAACCCAGTGGTCACTAATGGGTTGTCCAAATTATCAGCCGTACATAAAAAAATTGCCCAAAAAATAATCACCCACAAAGTAACATACATGGTAACTCGTAAGCTGGCACGAGGTGTTAAACCCAAGTGATAACAACTGTCGTTTTCCGGCCACGCGAGGATAAAGTTACATTCATTCATATTATAGCAGCTCTTTTAATTTAATTTCCGTACTTACCAAGACCATGCTGATCCAAAACGCATTTAACACAACAAATATAGATTATTCCAGAGCAAATATATATAATACTTGTATTTCTTTGCCTAGTTGCCAAAAACAAAGTTTTCACGCAACAACAAACCGCAAAATTGGGACAAATGTAGATCATGAGCTTACTCGATTCAGACGGGAAAAATCCAATCCGGAATCCCTGACCATGCGCAATCGGATAATGTGTACATTACATTTTTTGCGCCGTATCCGAATTCCGCATGCGGCAGCGAAATTCGGACAAGACAGACAAAACAGATGAATTCCGGATACTGTGTACAGCCTCCCTTAAAGGGACATACCGTCGAAAATGAAAATTTGTATGTGGATGGAGGTGCGAAAATGCGATCTAAAGGTACGATCAAATTTTTTAAAATGAAACAGCTTATGAAAAAAATCATATGAAATCAAGCAAATAGAGTAAAGAATAACCAGCAGTGTGACAATGCATAGGCTTCCTCTCAAGAAAAAGTTATTTTTACATGTATAAAAAAATTATCAAATTGCATTGAACATTAGCTATATACGAGATTTCGCTAACTCAGCACTTCTTTCTAGTTTCTAAACTACTGAAGAAAATTAGTATTTTTTTGGGTTGCTGTTTTGAATTTTTAAACTTTGGTGGTACCTTTAGATCACATTTAAGCATTCAAGTATATACAAGCTTTTAATTACCAAAATTAATAAAGTATTATTTACCATACATACCATTAGCTATTTTTATTTCAGGACAATCACCAGCCGCGGATTTTGATGCGTTATTTGGTTCATTTGAACAAGTACCCTTAAAAAGATTAGTTTGTTTACTTAAAAATTGGATAATGTCAATAGGTGTGCCAACACCAACTGTAAACCAGCGATGTATTCATCATATCCAATTTATCAGACAGTGATAAGGAACTTGTATCGCATCACAGCCAGTACAGTGTCGTGTGTGCACAGGAAACAATCCCAAACAAAAGCTCATGTTACAAACACTTTACAAACACCAGTCCCACAACACATGCAATATTAATTAATATTTTAACCACACAGCATTTTCAGCAGCATGTTAATGTGACTTTCAAAATTGTTAAATATTCTGGTTTGACAGGATTTTTAAATGGCTAAAATATTTTAGATTGGTTAGACAATTCATGCACGTTGTTTTGCCAGGAAGGTCTTGACACAAACTGTAAAGATAGTAGCACAGGTGCACAGTTCACACATAAAGAACAGCCCATAACCAACTTACTGGAAAATGATTATTCGTGAGACATGTAATAATACTTCCATCCTTATTAGTACGTAAATCAGTTTCTGGTATAAGTAATGAATCTGTAAATATGTATGGAGTTATAAAAACCTGAATTAATATTTTATAAATGATGTTAAACAAAGTGACTAAATATAAAACGATATTTGCGGTTCCACCCTTATTATTTCTATGATTGCAGTACTGCTGCAATTTTCTAGTGATTGTAACAAAATATGCTTCATGCCCACAAACCAAAAGAAGTGCATCCTTTTTATTTGTGGTTGATGGGATTAAATAAATTCCTAATAATTATATAAACAAACACGTACCTGTACACTCCATACGTGTAGAAAATGAAACATCACTTTTAATTGGAGAACCAACTGAAGAATCTGTCGGGGAAACTTTAATTGGGTTTGGAATCTCATTTTTCATTTTCTTCATATTCTAAACATAAGAAACAGATGTGTTTTATTTTAAATTAAATAGCAACAAGATTAAAGTGTCTGCACATAAGTCTATTTTTTATAAGATTATATGCACACATATCATAAATTATTAAAAGAGTAGTTACTTGCACAAATTAAACGTGGCATTAAAAAATAGTTTACATATCATTTTATTTCTTTTAATGTTCATTACAAGCTGATACACTGACCAGTGTATCACTAGTATGTACAAAGGGGGTATGATTGTCCTGATTAATGCTATTAACATACTTTACGCTGTCTTGCAATCCCCATTAAGCTCTCCATAACAAAGAACATATACATTCCAACCACAGCCACCAAACTTTTCATGAGTTTTTCCTTTTCTTTGTTTTTGTCTTCATTCCCGTGGTCATGAGCATGATCTGCACTTGTGTGATTATGTTCACCCATTGCCTATAAAAATACCCTTAGTAATATTGTAAACAGTTCTCCAATTACAAATATAGTTGAACATGTATAAACTTGATGAAAGCAAAAAATGTATGGTTTGAATTATCTTATTACATGTGGCAGTAAATGAAGTAAAGCATCTCCTGTCAATGTTCCAACCGCGAGAGCAACAAGAAAAGAGATGAGTCGATTGAAATGGTCATTGTGACGCATCAATGGCACGATTAGAATTCCAATCACACTTAAAACACTGATCACAGTCACTGAAAGAATTGCGATTCCCCACACTGAAACATACAAGAGTTATCACTTTTCACATATAGCATTTATATAACTTTGTGTAACCAAACATAGAGATACAGCTAGGGTTGCACAAAACAGAATCTCGAATCTGTGAGATTTCAATCTATTTACAGGATGTGTAACGTCTAGTGTGATTTTTTTTTCCAGATATGAAAACATTGGGCGCTTGTATAATACGATATGGTCTATAAATTGACACCAGCACATTTTCTTCATGGCGATTCTTTACTTTCAAGAGAGCAAATTTATAACAAACGAATAATAATTAAAGGGAAAGCTATACTGACTAGTCTTGTTATCTTTTATTTGCTTTAATTTTTAGCTTTTAATTTTTTTGCGCTCGCATGCAACATTATAGCAATGGGATAAGCGCTCAGCCTAATTCTGCCGATCATCAAAAAAACCACATGAGCATGAGCTTTTGTATTAGGCCCGGCTCGGCACATGCCTACAATTTTTTTATTTTTTAGCGCATGATCCAACAAGGTTACTATTGTAGTGTCAATAAACTAATATGTGGATAAAATTGATATTCTTCTATAAATAAAATAAAATTCAAAATTTCAGTTTCCAATAAAGTATTCTAGGATATTATAAAATACCTAAATATTCTGTAATGTCCATGCCTAAAAACAGCGTTGGCATGCCCATTTCTAACAGAATAAGCCCAACTTATTAAACACATCATAAAGATCTTTTTTTTATTTTTTTCCCCTTATACAAACATATAATTTAGCTGGGGAAACTTGTATCTTCATAGTTAATGATACTTTTATGAAGTTCTACTTATACACAACCATTTGTGACCGATAACCGCTTTGTTGGTTATTACTGGTTTGTTTCTAAATGATCAAGTTTAGTCATCTGAGGTAGTAAAGGGATAATCTAAATTATGCTAATTGTTTTATTGGTGCTGTTTTTTTTTGTAATATTACCTTTTCCCCTATTTTCTGTGCTATGTTGACTCGAATGCTCGTGTTTGTCAGCACCTAAAATAATATTTTACAGGGTATTATAGTTTTAATACAATATTTATTATTTATTACCCACAATAAATATGGGAAAATCATTTGTATTTACTATCATCTTTGTATGATCATTTTAATATTATGAACCTTCATTTTTATTTATTTTTATTCATAAATTAAGAAAGAAGTCGACTAGAATATTTATTTATTAAATATAAAAGTATATATATCTACAAAAAGCGGCAACTTAAACTGAAAAATAAAAGAGTTCATTGAATTATTATAAAGGAATATTCATTACCTTGCTTTGAAAGTGACAAGTTGCGACATTCATAAACACTATCCACCACATTAGGTAGTATTGTTATAAAATCATCCAGCCCAATACGTACATCATACGCATTTACATAAGGATAATATTCCGACAGAATATCAATGGCCTTGCGACACTGTAGGTAAAATTATATTTTATTACTTCTTAATTGCATTAAAATACACACATATATATATACTCATTATACTGTATATTAATGGGCTACCTGGGTAAAATTTTGAATAGGACCATAAAAAGTAAGGACACATAAAACATGTTTATGTTAAACAAAGTCATTGCCTTTTAAAGTTTTTGTGCCAGGCATAAAAATTTAGCATGAACTAATAAAAAAGCTTTGGCAATTTCCAAAACTCTGCCCCCCAGATTTTACATAACTTAGGCATACACAACACACAGAAATTCATAACAAGGCTAACTATTTAAATACCTACCTTTGGTTTTTCAATATTATCATAGTCAATATTATTTTCATCATAAGAATAATATTCTGGTATAGCATACTCGTCATGATCATCGTGATCGTCGTGATCATGATCATGATCATCTGAAGTTGTTTCCTCAACCCCCAAGTCAATTAGTAAGTGATTTAAACCATCAATGTTTATATAAGAGAAACCTGGCATTGAATATC
The DNA here is from genome assembly GCF_009617815.1 of Ciona robusta. Taxonomy (NCBI): domain Eukaryota; kingdom Metazoa; phylum Chordata; class Ascidiacea; order Phlebobranchia; family Cionidae; genus Ciona; species Ciona robusta. The sequence continues at coordinate 5,682,145 of NC_143235.1, forward strand.
TTTTAAACACAATCTCTGTGTATTTTATGAACTCATCGGCAAGCTGTAAAATATTAAAAGCACACTTTAAAAATATCTGAATTAAAAGTATTTACCACCAGCTATCATTAGAGTCGCAGTTAGCTATTGAGTATTACAATGTACAGATGGTGAAGTAACGCTTAAAGTTAACATAAATAATAGTTTAAACATAAAGATTATTATAAATCTTATGTACAGTTTGTATTACACAAAAATAAAATAAAATATTTTTCAGCATGAAGTTTTATATATTTTATATAGCATGCTTATATTGTATATGGTGTCTACTTATTGAGACATGCAAATAATATACCACTTGTGTTGTGTTGACTTGAAATATACAGCCATCTGCAGTACAACTGGTAATAATCAGATTTGGTTTTGAAGTTTGTGTTAGGTTTGATAACGTTGTTTGTTTAGTTTCAGAATCTAGAAAAAATGAAACATTTATACAAGAATATTCAATATTTAAATCATCAGCAACTGATCATACAATGAATGAATTGGAACAAAACAATATACAAATGGAATGTATATATATATAATATTTTTAGGATTATAAATTCCCCCTCTCTTGTTTAGTTGTTTTACTACAGTTACCAACCTTCATGTGATGCCAAGGCAAATGTAAGTGCAACAAGTCCAATAACAAATCTGAAACAAGACAAGATATAATAGTAATAACTAATAATGATATTTCTTTTCTTAACTATTACAAAACCAAGCAACCCATATTTTGATTGTAATAATCAGTTTCTTTTTAAATAGTTAAATAGGTCAATATGATATAATAATTTTACCACAAAGAAAAAAAGTGTATATATACCTTTGAAATTAGATTTCGTGTTTTTACAGGCACTTCCTAGTTGCTAACAGTAAAACAGATTGACAATATACTTTTAAATATTGGTACATTTCAGTAAAACACAAGGAATAGTAAAAACGTGCATATTACATACAAATTCAATAATCAGAAAACTCACCGGTAGTTCCATGTTAAATATGTCTTCTTATTTAAATTTGAATGCCAGCCAAGCTGTTCCGAACACAAAAAAAATCCTGTAAAAAATCGACATTATGATACAGACGGTAAAAAAGGGAAAGGAAAAGAGTTACAATACTTTGAAAACGGAGGTGAAAACAATACTTATTTAACACGAAAGTATTTTATTTTATGTATTCAAACTTTAGAAACACGCAACATAGTAAAGAAATAAGGAACTCACTCATATTCCCGATATTCGTGCCTTCTGCAAAAACTGGTAAAAACCCGAGTGTGTCGTGTGCAAAATTGGTTATTTTCCCCTTGTTGCCGCGTGTACTAGTCTGCGCATGCGCAGGTTGAAAGGTTTGGATTGGACAGACTTGGGCGTTGTTAGTTTTTTGGATGATATACGCCCAGCGTTAAAACTCACACGAAATAAACCGTTTAGTAATTAAAGTAATGGTAAACTTCTTCTGAAGGACAGTGGAATAGGCAAATTACACAAGTTTTTTTTAAGTTTCTACAACCACCTATACTGAAATAGCCTAGTGCTGAACTGATCAATATGTTTACACAACACTGACAACAGCTTACTAGTTTAACGGATATTTATATATAAAAATATAATTCCCATGAGAACATACTTATATGTTACCGGACCTCGTCACGTGCGTATAAACACTATGACGTACGAGTGACGACGTCACCAGACGATCAATAAAATCAATAATTGCAATTTTCTTTCGGGTTCATTAAGCACTGATAGTTAGATAATTCGCCGTATTAAAAAATGTTAATGAAAAGAGAACGGAAAATACTATTTTAATAGCTCCAAACACTAGAGTGCGCCGCATCATTTATGCTCACGAAATAATAATAGCAATTTACATCGTGGTTTCACTGCTGAAAAGTCGTGGATTCACTGCTCACGTATATACCTTAAATTTGATCTGTATACCTAAGAGATTGCACAGTAAGAATATTATACGTGTCTCCATATAAATAAAGAGTTGATATTGTTTCAATATTATTATCAGTAGGTTATAATGAATGAATGTAACTTATTTATACCGTCGGCAGACAGCACCTCTTGCCCGCTTACGAGCAACACGTATATATGTAACTTTGTGGTAATTGTTTCTGGGGGAGAATTTATATTTCTGTATGGCTGACAATTTGGACAACCCATTTTTGACCAACCCTTTCAAAAGTTTGAATATAAATAACCGCAATTGAGCTACGATGAGACACCAAATTAAAAGATTTTATGTTAATAGTATTCTGCAACTTGTAGATAACCTACTAAAAGGTACGGGGTCTTCTAGTTGCTTTGCCATGTATACTGTATGCAATTTATTAACGGTACTTTGAGCTATTGCATCGTTAATTTAAACAGCATAGTCCTTTGTCTAATTGTATCGTGTCAATATTTCTGTTTTTCTTACAATTTTTTTTCGGACAAAATCAAACTGTACGAAATATTTCAGCCTATTTTATTGAAGTACGATAGTATAGTAGAGTGGGGTAAAACGGGACTATTTAGTGATTGTTTAATATTTGCAAACTTAAAATGTATGGTTTTTGGGCGATACCACGAATTATTATTACTATAATCACCTTTATTAATTAACACTACTTGAAATAGATTATAACACACGAGGAGTTATTTATCGATTCGCACATTAGGTATAATTTTACAAATTCGAAAACACACACATAATTTATTCTTAGGAATACACTTAAATAACCCGAAATAATACTGTACACTTTGAAAACCAAGTATTTACACTCTTTATCTTTAATTGCTTCACTGCTATAGTTTTTAACATGCTACCTCTACAGTATATGTTATTGTATATATATGAAGGATGGGTATCGTAGAACGGTACTGGGTATTCTAGAGCATCAATTGATAAATATTGTAAATACATATAAACTTGTAATACCGTTGTCGAGATAATTATATTTGTTCCGGCAGTAGAATTTGGAACGGGTGACATTTTACCAGCGCCGTTATGCGCATGCGCAGTAGGTCGTAACAAATACAATGTGAGACATATTAGATGCTGTCCGGCTGAAAAACATTCTTGGGCAAAATATTATTAAATACATTTTGCACCGTTTTAAGGTACATTTCTACCATCGGATGTTGTCGTCGCTATGTGTGATAACGTCAGACTCCCATGCTGCGCCGATAATTACCAGCAATGAAATAAACACCCAAATCATTTGCTGCACTTGACTCTATTAGTATTGTCTTACATATTTTGTAAAGAACAGACAAAAAATATAGTTCGCGTTTAGCATTGTTTACTTTTGATCATCCACAGCAAATATTCAGTTTGTATTATACATATTATATTTGTCTAAATAATTTTACAATGGATGAGAAAAATTAGTATGTAATACATCCCAAGTAATATATGTGCTTATTAAACTAATCTAATATAAGTTTGTTAGTAGTACTTGCTTATTCTAGGCCACATATAGTGGGGTGGGGGAAGATAGAAAACCTTTTCATTCTATTTTCTCGTCCCAGTTGGTAGTAAACAAAAAACATTCAGAGAGTTCTAAAAAAAGTATCCCTACGACCCCCATATAGACTGCTGTTAATTGTTTAAAATACAATCGGGATATTTGGATATTATGTGCTAAAGGTGTCCCGTCTTACCCCATAGTACTATTTCTGCTGACCTTAAATCGAAAACTAAAGCTTCAACGCCAAATTTCATTAATTTCATTGCATCTATACCGCGCGTTTTGTTGAACCATCAGTATACTGGCAAATAATAATGCAACCTTATTTTTATCATTAAAAAAATGGGGGTCCGTTAAAAGTAAAAATATCTAAACTTACTCCATGTCCCACGATCCCCCACTCTACTTACACCTCAACTGAAGTATGATGGAAGACTATCTTAACTTCCTAATCTGTTAATTTCACTTAATCTTATTATGACTCAGGACACTTAGTCATATTACTTGTTCGGGCACTGATTATGAAATGGTTATACCAAGAATTTGTTCATGACACTGTCAAAGTTCCTGGTAAGCATTTACTAACTTTATAAGAGGTTCGATTTCGTTTCGTTTTTCATACTATACTATTACACTAGTGCTTTTAAAGCATACATTCAAATGACGAATCATGAAGTTTGCATGGGACTATGTTCACTTTGCCAACCATTCTAATGGGCCTGTGGAATATAATTGTCGAGTGTTCTAAACATTTGTGTTAATCACATAAACTTTAGAGTTGTTAAATGCTTGAATATACAACTAATGGTGAATAATTAACTGGTTAGTGGACTGCTGTGCAATATAAGTTATTAATGAACGCGTTTCTGTTTAACAACTGATTCAAAGTATCCGGTACACGTGTAAATGGCTTTCCTACATTGATGTGCTGCTACGTGGCAGATAGCCAATGAGGGTTCCGCTTATTTCATATACAACTTGATTGGCATAGAAGCTCGGTGTTAAGTTAGCGTTAACTTCTTAAATAATTTGTGAGTGTGTGGTGGACAATTTGGAAAATACCTTTTTGACCCCGTTGGCTGAAAATATGGTATGGTGCGTGGGATGGGACACCATTTCTAATTCTATTTTCCTGTTCCTATTTGGTAGAAAGAAAAACAGGATTTTTGGATATTATGGGCTAAAATGTGTCCTGTTTTTCCTCACCCTGCTATGATATAGTACGTTGAGGAAATATAAGCATGTTTCAATTCTCAAAATAACTTGGACCTAACTAAAACTGCTTGACGTCCGAGAAACTATCGGTTGTAGAATCAGCAGCGCAACTTTAAATCCCGTGGTACAGCATAGCAGACTTTGGACTGTCTGTATGTTGACGTTCACATTAAAAATTAATGTTCGATTTGCTCTAGTTAGTTACTGGATAATGCCAGAATTTTCAATATTATTCGCATTAATTATTCAAGTTTTGGCTTCGTATCAAAGCTACGATGCAAAGCTTGCGAATTCTGTTCTTAAGTTGTCTTAATCATAATTTGTTTTAATAGCTAATTAAATATCCAAAGTCATTATGTATTTTATATTACAGATTGGAAGTATAATATATTTAGTAACCTCATACTCACTTTTTAAAACCGCAGTTTGTATACTGTTTATGGTAACAGACATCAACCATAAGATTTACTACAACATACTCGCACTGCAGTAAAATACAAATATGTGTCTTTTAGGTTTGTACTTTACAAAATGTACAACTGGTTCAAGAGAAAAGAATAAAAGAGAAGATGTTAATTTTTGTAACTTCTTTCATGAACTAAATGAAAGCGAATTCATCAAGAAGTTAATTTATGTTTAAGCAGTCTTAAATAAACTACTAGTTTAATACTAAAAGATGACATTCAGTTAGATCAACAAAGTTTGTTAATGCTTAAAAAAAATCAAGCTAAACTTTAAACTAATGTTAAAGTTTAATAATATCGAAAATAGATCAATTATAAATCCTTTGCAATAATGAAAAAGGCAGCCATTTGGAATTTATAAAACATATCAAGGTTATCAAAAGTTATATACATGGCTGATTGTCGAAACCAACAAAATACTAATTTTACTGGATTAAACTAAACACAACTCTCCTTAAACAATATTACCGAATCAAAAAATAGTTAAATAAACGATACAACAAGAAAGTTGTTGTTGCAAAAATATTTTACAGTTGACAAGTTTAGTATTGTTTGGCCTTTAGCTGCAAATTTTTGAATGGCAGCATTCAATTCAACAAAACAACCTTTAAAACCCTAATCTCTTTTTTCCATCTTTACCCTTGTGAAATCCACATGATCCTCATGATCAGAGTTGTTGTGATCACGATTACGAAGATTTCGTGGAACAAGCAAAACAGCGCCCTCTACCTGCTCAAGTGTGTAGAGTGATGGGTCGTATGGTCGACCGGATTCATCACGAAGTGAACGAAATATCTATAAATGTTACTTTTATTAATTTAATGAAAAACCTTTGAACAATATGTATTTTTATTATTTGATTTTCATATTACAGTCAATGCTTAGAACTTGTAACATCATCAACAAAAAATAAGTTAGAAAAAATAATAAAAAATATAAAAACACCAGTCAAAGTAAATGTACAGCATTGTAACAAAATAAACTTTCAATAAACAGCAAAAATAGTTTTACCTGCTGGTATAGTGCATTGTATTGTGACTTCAGATTTTGTTTTCTTGCTTCCAGTTCATCTTGTTCCATCTCAAGATCATTTTTCCTTCCACGAAGAACATCCACATCTTCTTCCATTGTAGTAATGGTTTCTATCTTCCTTTTTCTGCAGTTCTGTGCTGCTACCTAGTGATAGAACAATCACTATTAGTTCACAAGTAAAACTGGTTGGTTTAAAAACACATCATCACACCAACCTTATTTTTCCCCCTTCTTCGAATGTCTTTGATTAATGTTTGTTGAGCAGTTGTAAGAGGAGTTCGAGCAAGCATTTCATTATACTCTTCCACTGGTGACATGATGATCTCATCCAGAGTAAATGGGATGTTTAACTCACGAGCTTTGCGCTCGTCACGAGATTCACGAATATGAGAAGCAGATTTGTCAGGTTTTCTGGAATAAAAATAGTTTTTTACTAAGAGTGTCTTAGCAGTAGGTAGATTACACACAATATTTGATGCACTTACATAAATTAAACACTTAATAAAAAAAAAGAATAAAATATAAACACTGAAGCTGTTATCTTATATCTTGTGTTCATACCTGTAAGTAGGCCTCAAGTCATAGTGTTCAATGATTATACAGTTATCATTCGAAATATATGGAACAGAACATACAACTACCACTATACAAGCAAGTAGTAGTAGTATGTTCTGTTCCATATATTTCAAATAAAAACTCTTTCCATTGACATCATTGAGGAATTCAACCAATGTATTAAACTATCTGTTCACCCAAGCCAATATTGTAGTATTATAACGTTTCAAGGTAAAGAGTTAATTAGTAGAGATCAAATATTGATAATTTATAAAGCTGTTAAGAGTGATTGAAACTAAATAAAACAACCATGCATATAACAGTGCTAATAAAATAAGCAATAACAAACTTTTTTATGATTCTTGGTTTTCCAACAGTGCCATCATAGGTGTGGTTATGGTTGATCACTTTCAATGCGTTTGTTGCAAACGATGTTTCGTGTAAAGATGTTTCTAATTTTATGGAAGGCACTGTGATGTTATAATCGTCTGTTATGTTTAGAATATACATATTCAAACTTAATAACTATAATAATTTCCGTGAATCTGACCCTGATCTGGTGCTCATAACAATTCTTGTGGGAAGAAATACAGGATATGGTGATACAAAATGCAACAGACAAAAATCAGGTCCAACCAATTGTTTAATAAAAAAACTTTATTGAATAAGAGACTGGCGATGCCATTTAGACAAAATTAATATCTCTTTATTAAAAAATTGGTTAAACTTATTTAAACTTTAATATGGTTTAAAAGACAGATATTGTACATATTTTACCATTATCAATGCTATCTCTTTCCATTCTCTGATGTCCCATGTAAAAAGCTGAAAAGTAAAATGTTGCATAAATTGATATCACTGTACGATTGATAAAACAAAACTAACCTTTACCAATAAAAAAGAAAAAAAAAGTATACACAGCATTAACAAAATAGAAAACCAATATATATACATTAATTAATGTGGTGTATTGTGGACTTTAAACAGCTCTTTTAGCAAACTTATCCAGACAGTTTTATATTGTAATTAAGGGGATAACACATAATACAAAAGTTGGTGGTGTACCAAATTCATTTGTAATTTGTTGGACATTAAAATGATAGGTCAAAAAATTTTTTGTCACATCAGCTTTATAAACATATTCAAAGCTTACAATGTGGACTCATGGAAACACCAGAATCTGAATCACAAGTTTCAGAAATCTTTAGTTGGTCGCTTGTGCTGCCATCGAGTGATTTTGTATCATTGAATGAGATCTGAGGTGGATTGGCTTGCAATGGTGGTGGAACAAACACAGCAGGGTTCATGTTCAAATAAGCACTTTCCTTTAAGAAATTTACAACAAAAATAAAACAAGAAAACAGATAAAAACAACTTTACTGATAACACTATAGCAATAAATTTTTATGGGTTTATTACAATTTAAAAAAAAACTAGTTTAAATAAATGACACGTCCTTATTCTTATTAGCTAGCATTAGTGGAAAGATTAAGGAGTATTTAAAATTAACTAATTTTCAAGTCTAATTTTTAAATATATATTTGAAACAATAAAAAAGTTTAATTAAGTAAACTAATTGCTATGATTTTATTTGTTTTTGAATGCTTTATTTTGATACCTTGGTAACATCCTACATCTAGATTATTCATTTTACTTTCTTTCCCAAAACCTTTAAAAACTGAAAAAACAAAAGGATTAGGTTTTATTCATACCGTGCTATTATTATAAACTTGGTTCATTGAGTTCATATTGATGATGTCATCAAGCATCTCATTCACATTTGCTTCATCAAAGAACATAGAACCTGGTTCTCCATGGAAACTTAACACTGGACTGACTTCATCATATGGTGGGGAATCTCCCGTCTCCATTGGTGCCTGTTAATTAAAACGGGTGACAACATCAACATAAACGGTTGCCAACTACAGGTTCCACGCAAGGTTAAAAAACTTCGAGACACCGAATTGCAGACTAAATGTTTGAATAAAATTTAAGTTTTTATACAAAGTTTTTATACCAGATGAGCTTAAAAATACTACTTTACATTGTGCCTGGTAGCAGAAGCAACAAACATCCTGGAAGGGTTAAAACTTGATTAAAAAAAAATTGAACATAAAACTGAAAAACGACTTTAACATTACCCACCATGCATACCATGAAAAGCATGAAATCTAAAAATTTACTCAAACACAATACTTAAACAGTAAACACAAACAAATGCAACTTGCCCACCCACCTACCCTACACTGAAGATAAACTGGCATAACGTGACAAACAAATAAAAGTTTACATTTATTTGTAGAAAAATACTCTGGTAACCACACACCACTGAAAAGGTAAAATGTATGAATGGTTTGAAAAACAAATTCTACACAATCAAAAAATAACAGAAAAAGTTATGTTGATTATTATCAATTGTATCGAGCAGTAAATGGCATTTCTGAAAAACTTTTTAATTTTTGTCCTATTAAAGCTTAAGTGGTCCAAGCACAAAAATTGATATTGATTAGTTTGTAGAGGAACCTTAAAAACTAAAAAAAGATAAACTTTTAAAATATTAACCTTAAAAATTGTCTTTACCTGATAACTGTTTATTTGATTGTGTAACAATCCCTGCGGTGATGTCACAATGGGTAGTGAGAGGCAACCATCCATAGGTATTCCATCTTCACCATTCAATGACGTGTTGTAACTTGGTGATGAAAAAGATGGTTTACAGGGAACCGTTGGATTGAATGCTGGTGTTTTGTACACATTGTAAGGTTGTGTAGCAAATGGTTGCTCTGAAAGTTAATAAATTCATGCTTTTATAACTATGTATATAAAAAATATGCAAGGTTTATGAATTGAAATGTACTGACTATTATCATGTCGACAATATGTTCTTCTTATCAATGCTAGAGTGAAAACAATAGGCGTTCTATTAATATCATTAAAGTGGGAAAACTAACAAACGAAACGAAATTTAAAATTATCAGCAACAGTTAATGTTGGTTGAAAAATTGTACCTACTATATTTTTTGTTTATTTGTATTAAAAAAATTGTTTTACAATTTACTTTCACCATACTGTAATATGTTAAAAAGAATATAACTTAACTGCACAAAGCAGTCTTAAAGGGAAATACCAAAGAAAAATGAAAATTTTATATGGATAGATAAGCTCAAATGTAACCTAAAGGTATCATCAAAGTTTGCCAAAGTGATACAGACTTTTAAAGAATTGGTAAAAATCGCCGAAGTAAAAAAGCTCAGCTGTTTCCACAATACATGGGATTCCCTACAAAAAAAAAATTCACTCAACTTTGAATGTTTCTAGTTTTTTAAAATATTAAAGAAAAATCAAATTTTATTTCTGATTTGGTATGATGCTTCTTCTTCAAGAATATATTGAAAAATTGTAAAACATAGACTTTATTGTGTTTTAATTTTTCGATTGAACCTAGCATACCAGATTATGCTTATGCAGCAAATTTTCAAACCCAATGTTAAACCCGAAAAACCTATTTTTTTTAAAAAAAATGGTACAGTAAATGCTCGTGAAACCTAATAAAGATATTAATATAAAAAAGTGCAAAAAAATACCTAATAAGAAAAAAAATGCGGAGTTAGCATATTATGTAGCTATGTTCAATCGAAAATTAAAACATAATAAAGTCTATGTTTTACATTTTTTTATATATTCCTGAAGAAGAATCATTCATTATACCAAATTGGAAACAAAATTTGAATTTTCTTTACTATTTTAGAAAGTGGAAACAATCAAAGTTGAGTGTTTTTTTTAGGAAATCCCATGCATTGCGCCACGGCCATTTTTTTTATTCCAGCAGTCGAATTTGCGGTTTTGAAACTCAGTTTTATTAAAAGGTGTTTTGTATTTTGAAACATTGATGGTACCTTAGATCACATTTGAGCATATCTATCAATACACAAATTTTGATTTTTCGTTGGTATGTCCCTTTAAGAACAAAAACAAACTCACCATTTTCAAAGGCAACTGGTTTGTATCCTAAGTTTATATTTCTTGTTCCTTGTTGGTGAAGAGTATTTTCGTTTGTTTGATTCGATTCCACAGTTGCATTTGTCAGACTAAAAAGTTAACAAAAACAGATTAGATCAGTTGTTCTTAAACTTGGGGGTGGGGGGGTGTAAGAAAAGTCAGGGGTTGAAAAAATATTACTACAGGGGCACATTAAACATTTCTTCAATGCAATTTCTTAAAAAAGCAAAAAGTATTGAGGCAGGAAAAGTTTAAAAACATATATATGTATATATAAAATATACAGATATATAGTAATTTTTGAACTACAGATGCCAAACCCACCTGACATTGGTATTTATAACATTCACTGTTCCAAGTTGCCCCTCAGCTTCTGAACTTTTTCCAGGTAGTTGTGGAATGGCAGACATATCTTGCCATAAATGTGCATTCTAATAAAGAGCTTACAGTGTTATTGGTATGCTTAACTCCAGCTTCCATGTCTCAGAATAAGATTTAGTTTATTTTATTGTTTCATTTAAAGTGTTTCATAGAGTAAAAAAGGTTAAACCACTACGATAGCCAATAAACAGCTATGTATTAAAATTATACAAAATCCTTTATCATTTATAACAATACCAAATTTACATACATTTTGTTCCATTGTGCTACCGTTTTCATTATCTGTTAGAAGATCAGTTAAATCTTCAATGATAATAGATTCTTCCGAGATTTGATTCAAATTCTGCGTAACAAAAACAACAAAGTAATGCCTTTAGGAACTATGCAGCAAAAACTACCGCCTGTAAAGGTAAAAATAGCTGGATTTACGTTGTAACAGTTTCGCGATACTTTTTTTGGCTGCTAAATCACTGTACTGTCCTTGGTCCTAATGCTTCAAAATTTACAATATAAAATATCCTTTATTACAGCCCGGAAGTTGCCCACCCCTGTTTTACAATAACAATATAAATATCTTACAGTTTGTTCAACAACTTGTGGTTGTATATCATCAATAGATTCATTCAATATTTCAAGATATTCATCAATACTAAAGTAGCTCGATGTAGGTTCAGTAGAAGGTTCCACCGCTTGTGATGTTTCAACTTTATCATTAAGCTGGAATTTACATGTTAAATACAACCTTAACATGAAACACATTTCAATTTCAATCCTATATTATTTGATTTTTTGAAATTCGGTAAAATGTGGATTTATCGTAATTTTAGTAGAAAACAGCAAAATAAATAATATAACGTTAATTTATCTTAATAGGAAAGCATTTATTGAAAAGGAAATTCCAATTTTAAATTTAATAATATTGGTAACTAAGTAAAACAGAAACTCCATACAAACCTCTTGTTGTTTTGAATTGTTCTGCACTTTTGAAATCGGAATTTGTTCCCCTGTCTCACCATCCACAAAGAATTCTCCGACCTTGAAAGTATTTTAACAAAAAGACAGGATTTAGCGACAAAACAACAGTTGTTAAAACACCCTTTTAGTTAAAAGCTATTCACATTTAGCATGAAGAAAATAAGTGTGGTTGCTACACCTAAATAATACGTTTATAATATTAATCATTTATATTGAGATTTTTAAATAGAAATATTAGTGCAACACCATTTAAAACTACCCCTTTAGCAAGGGAAAAGATATATTTTACAATTTTTCTGTTTTTGACCAATTGTCACATATTGCTCTCCAACAACATAGCTGTTTGTGCTAGCAGAGAACAATCATTTTTGTTCATTGGAAAAATGCTATAAAACTGTATTTTGATTTTTTTGATAACGTCATTAAAATTTAACTTAGCAACCTGGTTAGGTGGAATTTACCGAATCAGCGATTTTGACAAAGATTCGGTTTTGACCATATTGTGTGTGCTCAGGGGCGCAACCAGGGGGGCTGTTTTGCTGTCATGACAGCCCCCTTTTCCGCAGACACGCACGCAGCCAGAAGTGCTAAAACACGCGTTGCATTCAATATTAGATTCGTTCGCTTGGAATTGGAACAATTTTTCGTTCAATTGTTACGTCACTTTGTCTATTGCAACGTAACTATTAATTATGACGTTTCATAATGTGCCCACTGCCCAACCAACTACGACATCGAAACATCGTGTATGAGCGTCATATTTTTACGCTCTGCGCCGGTCTAGGAAATAAAGGAAGACGCATGCGGTAGCATACATTCCACACCTAACAAACGAAGCAATCGTTGTGAATTTATTCTCGTGACAAGTGACGTAATGAAACTCTGGTTCTCTAGCGGTGACAACGAACGACTCTGTCCAAGCTCGGCCGGGAATTGTAATATCATATTACGATTTCTGTTGGCTCCAATTTACTGATAGCGTCGCTACTTGCTTTTATATTTGCACCAATTAAAATTCACTTAATCGCGGTTTATCTGCATTTAAACCAGTGGTTTACAACTTTATCTACTCGCGTATACATATTTTTGGTTCATGCAGCGTTCTCGTACCACCTTTCTACATACTAAACTACTAAAGCCTCGTGAACAACTCATTTTAAATAGTGAAATTAGAAACCGTACCGCGGGCACACCTATTTTTTCCGCGGGTATTTGTAACACAAACTTGGCACTGCCTTTCTCAAAGCTGCGTGTAAAATAATTGTAATTTGCCAATTAAACAGGGTAACAGGGTGGAATAAACAACCTAAATATGTTGCAGAAGTAGCGCTGCTGTATATTTACGATGTTTTCCTCAGCCAAGCAGCATAATTATTATTACGAAACAGTAGGGATTCACACGTGGATTCACATGTGGATTCATTGCACCATAATAACGATTGTTTGACCTGGTAATTGATTACGACATAATAGCAATTCACACGTTGATTATCTGCGTCATAATAGCAATTGTCCCCTTGATTATTTAGCCTGCAGGTGCTTGAAAACAGGTTGAATATTTGCCTTTTCACGAATGCGCATAAGTAAAGATAGGCTTGCAAAAATACTTTGTACACGCATAAAGCAACGCCTAAGTTTAAAAAGTAAGGAACACCAGTGTAGGAAATATAGCATGAAATGTCACGCTCTACGTAATTTATGTGGATTAAAATATTGCTTACGACAATCACTAAAAGATCATTTGCGATCGTTTGGTTTGAACTTAATAAGGTGCTCGCGTACCACCTGGGAGGCCTTCGCGTACCATAGTTTGGGAAGCACTGATTTAAACTAATCATCAGAAACAGAAATTATACAAAAACTACAGATCGTATGGAAGCAAATAAAACACGATTGTTTACCAATAATCTCGTTTGTGACGTAACAATCGTAATGGTTTTTCAAAGGTTTATTCTGATGTAAATAATCGTTACATTATCCACGATGCACATGCGTAAAACTTGCACCAATGTTTCATCAGTTTATACTAATTTAGATACGTCTTTTTAATAATGTAGTGTTTTTAATTTACCGCGTAAAATAGGATATATATTAGTGTGCACAACCAATAAAGGGAGTGTTTTATCGTGTCATAGATAAACGTTGACTGGACGTAAATATGACAGCCCCCTTTTGAACGCACTGGTTGCGCCACTGTGTGTGCTGCCAGTTATATTAAAAACGTAAAATAAATCTTTTGGTAAATGTTTGTTTTAAAACCTTAAGAACCAATGTTTCATCTACTATATGGTGAGACAAGATCATGGCCGGCCAATATAGCAGCATCAGTGTGCCAGTAGTCGCCACGGTTGGCATGAATCCCTGTAGCCGGGTGGAAACAGGTTTGAGGCTTAATGCTGATCAATGGTACGGAAAACCCTGATAACGTCTCTTTATATAAAAGACGTAGCGTCAGCCCTTTATGGTCACAAACAAAACATTTGCCAGAAGATCACTTTCACACTTATTAAATAGCCTACTTTGTTGAAATATTTTTAATTCTTATTTAATATAACTTATATGCTACAATATACATATTTTATTTACATCTGTTGTTTTTTTCATATTTAAAACTTCATCGATTTCGTCCAAGTTTTTCACAGGATCCCTTGATGGCCACCTGAATCCAAGATCTACATCTTGTTGATACATCAATTGCATCATGTCAGAATCCTGCAATTAAAAAACTTTTCAACATGTATTCAATAGTAAATTACTAAATAATATAAGAACATCAACATTTAAAAATCTTTCACTTCATAGAGTTTTTGCCTTAAGTGACCACTGTTGTATTAGAAATAATCACACGTCTCTAGGAGCAAAGTTAAAAAGGTGCTGTGGTGGTATGGTCAAGCAATAGATGACCTAACAGGACAGCCACCACCAAAAGCATAAATTAAAAAAAAAATTTTGTAATGTAAAATTTCAGAAATCGTTGATACCAGCGCTGTATTCTGCATCCCTATTCTCAACATTGAGATGCAAACAAGTTTTGTTCCCTAAAGTCTAAACAAGTATACACAATATATGTCCCAACCTCTAAATACGTGACATCTATCTGACTATTGTAATCAAAAGACATTGTTGCATCAGGTTCATATTCAAGTGAATTTTTGCTGTAAGTATCCATTACAGTATTTTGGTTAGATACAATTGGAGAAGGATTGAAGTCAGATGCGGAGTCTTCACTTTCTTGGATTCCAATATTCGAACCAAATTCTTCACTTAATACTAAATGAGTTTGAACTCCTTCATAATATTCGGCTGATTCATTACAATTCAGTGGATCACTGGAACTTGGCATGATAGGAAGAGTTAAACATTCTCGAACAGATGGATCATGGATGTAGCATCGCCATCTCACATCATCAAGGTTTTGTGACAACTGTGTTAAAACATCATTATCCACAATGTTTGTGTCTATTTCATCTTGTTGAGTTTCATTAAATACATCAAACCGAGGCACAGTGTAGTTTAAACCAGAACTTTCTCTGTTTTCATCCAGAACAGGGACTCTTGACACGTTAGAATTTCTATGTTCAGTATCAGAAGGATGTTCAACTGCATTTGAGGTCCTTCCAACTCTCAGCATCATTGCAGTGACGTTATTAATATTTTGCTGTTGGCTTACACTTGCAGTGGGTATTCGCGTCTGCACATCCCGAATTATAGATCTGTATGTTGACATCGCATATTCATAATCATCCAACACTTTCATATCTTGGAAATGAAGTCTTTGTTGAAGTGGTTGATATGGGATAATACCAACCATTGGTCCCCCAATAAAACTATCTTCATTATACGATTCATTGTCGGATGGGTTGTTTACATTTGTCAGCTGTAAAATAGCTAAACAAATCCCAATGTCTAAAAGCCCAAAGGCTAAGTTTTTCTTTTCCGGAATATTCCGTATCACTTGCATTCTGCAACTTTACGTGAACACCAAAGAGGGTGTAACCCTTGTCATGCCATACACATTATACTCTCTTTGCCATTTGATAGAGTACAGGAACAAAGAAAGACTTCTAATGATTGTTACATAACATAATATACCGTAAAAGAAGTTTCTAGAAAAAAAATATAATCCAAAAAATGAGCAGTATAAGACATACATTTTATTTGGCTATCCATTAAGCTTGCATCAATCTGAACCAACAGTATAGTATATAACTTGTCTTTGCCTTATAGGAAATATGCTAAGTAAAATAGTGTTCCTTTGTCTGCTACTTTATATAAACTCTGTATTTTCCCAAGTGTATTAATTACACTACGCAGTTGAACAATAACTTGATCTAAACTTAGTTTGAACAGCGAGATGAATAAACGTCCACCACGACCACGAGTTCTGAACAGCAATCATCATAACAATGATATAATCAAATTGAAGGCGGTTAAGCGTAACGTCACGTGAATAACATGTTGTCTCTGACGTCACAGCAGACGGTTCTCGAAGCATAAAGCGTTTTAAAACAAGTCCTGAAAACCCAAGAATATTGTCAACGCTGTTAGCATAAATTCACACATAATTGTCAGTAGTATGTGTATGCATCTTATTACAAAGCTTATAACGCATAAATAATAGGCTTTTTATGTTTTTTTGCCAAACTTTAAAAGGCTTGCTTTTAATTCAATAATTTATACCTCAAGGGTTATTCAAGTATAATATACTGATATATAACGACCACGGCCTACTAGAGATAGGATATCTCCAGTAATCCGTGATAACAACATTATATATGGAAAATAAGTTCAAAATTCAGTCATTTACACCTAAATTAAAGATAGTTTATGAGAAGTGGCTTGTGCGAACAGTGAAGCAATACCCAGTTTAAAGCAAAGATATAAACTTTATTAATAGATAAGATATAAACTTTTTTTTTAATAATAGCAAAGATATAAACTTTATTAATAGTTATTATCAGAATCCGTATATAAATCTTTATATACGGACTGCGGTTATTATCAACTTTCTTTTATTACAAGATCACATATATTTGTATGATACAATATTTATCAACGGCTGTTCGAACAACATCTATTATCGTTCAAACAATATTCATTTTTATACAATAATATAAGATATATTATATGGTAAAATAGCAGTAGGGCAAGGAAAATAATGTTAAAACTAGATCTTTAAACCGTACAGTATTATTGCGTGTTGTTTACGTGTATTTCTAATAATAAATTCACTAATTAGTTAATCAAAAATAACAATAGTTTTAAAATGTCCCATCTTATCCTGTGTTTTTTCGAATTTGTAAAATTTCACCTGTTGTGCAAATCGCTAAACAACTCTTCGTGTTTTTTAGTATATATATTTTTATTAGCTGTAAATTAATAAAGAATATGATAGTACTAACGCTTGGTATTACCCAGAAATCGTATTTTGAATTTCGAAATATCCGTCAGACAGTCAGTATGTGCATAAGTGTCCCGTCTTCCCCCACTGTACTATATCTGCACGAAATCCGAATGTGTGACGTAAAAATAATCTGCCCACTTTTAACCCTGCGGCGGTGGTCTAGTAAAATCAATCAAGACATACAGTAAGTAGAAAAAAATTAAGGAAATCCTACCATGCAACGCATCGTATAATTATAATTTATCTTGACCGCACAACAACTTTGCCACATTTGACTCTGTGTCAAAGTCTTAGTAATGGTTTTTTTAATAAGACTTCAATAAAGGAGATGAAAACTAATAAACAAAAACACGTATATGTTCCATAGCCTATGTATTGTCTTTAATTTTGATATCTTAATTCTTCTAATAAGTTCTGAATGCTGGTTTAAAAGCTTAATCATGAATTACCACTGACGTGATCATACCTTAATTAATCGACAGCACTTCAAAGAAATATAGAAGAGGGGGAAACACAAACGAGATTTTTTCATTTTTTACGGACCCCCATTTAATTAAAATAAAAAAACAACTTTACAGAATCATTCGACACCATTGTCACGACTTTATAATGCGCGCAATTTTCTGTTACCATAAGTTCATTTGCATTTATAGGATACAATATTAGGCCGTGTGTAATTACGTGTATTTCTATTAATAAATTCACTTATTAATCAAAATTAACAATGATTTTAAATTGTCCCATTTTAACCGTGTGTTTTTTGAATTTAAAAATTACATTTGTTGTGTGAATCGCTAAATAACTCCTGGTGTGTTTTAATCTTTTTGATTGAATTTGATGTCAATTACTAAAGGTATAGTACGGTGGGGGAAGATGAGACACCTTTAGCACATAATATCCAAATATCCTGACCGTGTTTTAAACAACTAACAACGGTCTAAGGGAGTCGTGAGGAAACGGTTATATAATTCTTTGAATGTTCTTTATTTACTATCAAATGGGACGAGAAAATAGAATAAAAAGGTGTATCATCTTTCCCCATCCTACTATATATGATAGTATCAATTCGTGGTATCAACCGAAAATCGTGCCCGCGCCGCAGATGATAGGCTTTTACAAGAAACGGCGTTGTGAGGGTGTACATCCCCTTATAATTAGTTTTGTTTTAAACATGTGTAAAATAGTTTTAACAACAAAAGATGGCGCAAAACGCCAGCTGCTTCGATTGAACGACCTACTAACAAAAAACACTACGAGATTAGTTTAAGCTATTACACATTCGCTGATTATTCGAATAAGCAGGAATAAAATTAATCATGAACAATTTTATTTGCATAGTTACTGAGACAGATAGGCTTCGGATTTAACACTAAAAAGGTTATATTGGTAGTGTTCGAGTGATAATTGGTATGGTTAGAACATCAATTAATAGATGTTGTAGGCCTATCCTAGAAATGCATTAAAAATCATACAAACGATACAACTATAATGCCGTTAATAAAGTTTATCATGTTATTATACATTACATTGTTATTACACACACACAGTATTAGAACAGTTTCATGGTGTTTATTTTATTCTCGAATCAAGGCATATTGACCCGCGTATACTTTTCTCATGCACATATTTCGTGTTTTTTTTTACAAAACTATTTCATTTAACTACAATACTAGAATGACGAATTAAACTCTTAAGAAACAATTTCGGCAATTCAATTCGGTGGGCTTTTAAAATGGGCATCTTATTGTTATGCTTTTTTCGGTCATTAAAAATGTTGCATTTGTTCAACACCCACATTTTACAACTTATCAACATGCATTAATAATGTTGTAACATTTGTTTTCATCTATCATCAAATGGGGACCAACAAAAGAAGAATAAAAAGCCGCGTCCTAACTTATCGTACCAAAACGTTCAGAATAAAAGTTTAACTTAGAAAAAGAAATTTTGAAATGGTATGTGGCTTATATAAAATAGGGTGGGGGAAGATGGTACACGTCTTCCCCCATTGTACTATAATATTAAAATAATCACGGCGCATGGCGGTGTTTGATTCACGCTATTTTGTACACGAAAACGACGAAGAGTCTTAAAACAAGTCGTCCACAGTTGGTCGGAGGCAAACCTAACACCAAGCGTCACCATCATTGCTCTCAATAAATATTGACAAGGAGCCTCGACCGATTTTTTTCGTATGAAACCAAACAGAAACCCTTTCTCTTCTTTTACATTTCAATACCAAAGCAAACATTTCCGGCTTGCCAATTGAAAGATAAATCATCGAATCCTTGCTTGATGAGTTGTAGCATACAGTTCTTTAATATGACATAAGTGACCGTGGCCCAAACCATACAGTTCAAGTGGTAAGACTGATAACTCGATAAGGTGAAGAATATTGTTCTGTATTAGTTATTTTTGTCACAGCGACGACCTCGTAAGTGCTATAAGTACTGGGCTACAGGCTGTGCCTCAATTCGATAATACACATTCCGATAAAAGATATGCATTTTATTCTATTCGGCTTCATATTTGTA
Organism: Ciona robusta; assembly: GCF_009617815.1. Classification (NCBI taxonomy): domain Eukaryota; kingdom Metazoa; phylum Chordata; class Ascidiacea; order Phlebobranchia; family Cionidae; genus Ciona; species Ciona robusta. The sequence goes on from NC_143235.1 coordinate 5,702,188, forward strand.
AAAAGTAGCATTTATCTGGTTCTATCGAATCAAGTATCAACACATAAAATGTTTTCTCAATGCGAATAAACTCAAATTATAAGAAAGTTGAAAAAGACGGGACATCGTTTGCACATATGTCTAAATCGTGTTTTAATTAACAGCGGTCAATGGGATACGTGAGAATACGGTTTTATATTTCGTTTGTTCTTTGCTTACTACCAAAGTATGAAGGTATTCAACTGCAGTTCGCTCTTTTAATCGCCTAGTACTAAAAATGCGTAACTGGGGTAAAGAGCAGCATAAAGTCAGCGAAGTTTCAGCAACGCAGAGAGTTGCGACTTTTATATTATATATACCGGTCGGTTAAAAAATACATATTATTTTTGTTTAAAACTAATGACCTATACAAGTAGAATATTTCATCACCTGTGTTCTAAAGTAAAAACAAATTGTAGACAATTGAAGTAACTTATATTACTTTAGTATAGTGTTTGTACTACGAACCTGAATGTTGATAAAATAATCTGTTGCCATTTTCTTTCGAATACACAATCGAATTGGGAACCTGCAAAATGATGTATTGGCATATGCGGCTTAACTTACGTTTTGTTAGTGTACATGTAGGTTGCAGTAATTAAACATGTAAGTCAGATAATGCTTCACACTTGTTTGGTCGGGATTTTTACCGAGCAGTCATTAGAAGAGGGACATGTTTCTGCAGTCTATTTTTGTAACGGGAGCACGGAAAATGACTGGACTGTAAAGTACGTGACACAAAAGGCATTATAAGTACGCGAAGCAGATATAGGCAATAAAGATCAAATGAAATAAGTCGTACATAGTGACTTCAAAACTTTATCCCTACAATTTCTTACCGAAAAAGTAAAAACGAGATGCTTGAAATCTGGACGCCAACAATTTTAAACAGCTGGGGCTAAGTCTTGTGTTTTCTGTCGCTATTGAAGTCTAAACGACTATTATATAAAAAGATTTATGTTGAAATTACAGCGTTTATGCGTTTCTTGTAACCTACTAAAACGCCCTCAATGTTGTCTATGGTAATCAACATGACGTAATACTTGCACGCCAGTTACTTATTGTATTGTTTTACTTTAAACAATATTACGTTTTGTGTCCTTTGTTACACCTAGGCTTGTATAAAATAGAGCTACATTAATTTTATTTGAAACCTTTCCTCTAATGTATGATTTTTGTTTTGCTAGTTACTGTTGAACTGCTTTCACTGGTAACACAAGTTGTTTTAAAAATGGCGCTTACCAAAGGATCTATATACAGTAATACATACTACATAGTTTAACAAGTAATGTGATTACTGGTAACATTAAAACTTTCATTAGAAATATTCACTTACGCTAAACTATTCGAGACATTGGTAAACTAAGTAATGAAAGCAGAGAAGAAAGCGCAGTCAAAACACGTAAGGAGGTGAATTACGAATTAGTTAGTTTCTTCTTTCTCCTCCGAGCCTTTGACGTCACACGTCTGCTAAAAATTCATTGGACAACGCGGTTACGCGTCACATGACGAAGAGGGCGCCTATAAACGATAGAACAAATATGCCGTTCGTTGGGCAATCAGCGACCCACTGGGGAAGCTTCATGCATGCCATGGCATTGCATACGGAATTTTAACGCAGATAACTATACTGATGTTTTTGTCGGGCATATTTTTATAAATATAGTTTATAGTTTTTTTCGCACTTCTACGAGTTATTTTTATTATGCTCAACGTTTTTTGGGGCACGTAAGTGCTGGTCCTGTTGACCAGTGGTTCACAATCTTTTTAGCTTACAAACCGGCGTCGTAATATATTCGTTCCGATTAATATACTTGTATCGGGCGCTATTGCGCATGCGCAGTAGGTCGGAACAAATGCAATGACCACCCGGTCCAAATATATCTACGTAGGTCACTACTATGTTATTCCCATCGAAAAAATAATAATTTCATAAAATAAATAAAGTAACAATATTCTCCGAAACTTTTTTACTCGGTACGTATTTATTAGAGCTCGTATTGTATTATTTTGTTCCGACCTACTACGCACGCGCAGTAAAGCGTCTCGGCGCATGCGCAGTAGCGCACGGTACAAATATATCAATCGGAAAGAATATATCACGACGCTACTGGGCATGCGCAGTAGGTTGGAACAAACACAATGACCACCCGGTCTAAATTTATTACGACCATTCGTTAAAACCGTTCTAGAAACAACGTTTCCACGTTAAAACTTTTGTTTTCAGTTTAAAGTCGGCAGGAACTGAGTTAGTATGTTATTTGTTGCATAAGAAAGTAACCACTGAATTGGAGCAATTGCCATTAAGTGTCTTGCCCAAGGACACACACGCCGACAATGGTAGCAAAGACGAGGCTTGAACCCATTAGCCCCGGTTCATGGTAGGCGCGCTAACCAATTGTACCACAGCGCCACTATTGGATTATACACACCATATTTTCCAAGTAATTTTACAATGGATGAGCAAAGTATGGTATACACGCCATCCTGTTTGAAAAAAATGTTAGTAAATCCTTGCCTACACTTTTCATCCAATTAGAACTTCAATACGTTTAATTAAATAATATTTATTTAATTTTCACATTGAATCGTCTGTATAGGGTGTAAAGGCGACAGCTTTTATCCAATACATTTTTTTCTTTTTATCAATAGGCGTGCTTTAACAAATGTTAGCTAAAAAAATACTGCTTGCTGACTGTCTAACGCCACCATTTGGCCAACTAACCCCAACGTTTACTTTTTTCGTTTCTCTGTAAGTTGCGGTGCCGTTCCGTTAGCAGTTGCAGCTTTGCCTCATTTTGCACGTGTAGTGATTGTAGAGTATTTATTGTTATTGTGTGCAGCATTTTAATGCTCTTCTCTCTGTGTGTGTGTGTCTATACCGTCGTCTATATTGTTTTTTGTATATGGTTCTTGTGAGATAGTTGTTTATCAATAAACCTGTACGTATAGTAGGGTGGGGGAAGATGGGACACTTTATCAGACGAGACTTTTTTAATTTTCTTTTTACGGACCCCTATTTAATGATAATCAGGAAAATAAGATTGCAGAATTATTCGACAGTATTATCACGACTTTATAAAACGCCCAACAAAATATATCGGTTTAACGTTATATATATGAAGTTTACATGGCGAAAAAACTAGCACACCCTGTTAAATTCGGTAGGTTAATTACAAGTTGCAGAATACTGCTAATGTAAATATATTTCAATTTAGAGTTCTATCTTCCCCCATATTGTAGTTTTGTATGTTTTCATTGCCAAACCTTCAGATATTTGCTTTTAATTTAGTAATTTATACCTCGGGGGCTTTTCAAATATAAGACACTGATATAATAAAAAAATTATATTTTGAAAATATATTCGAAATTTGGTCATTTGCACTTGGTGATAATTTATGAGAAGTGGCTTGTGCCAAAAACAGAGTAGTAATACCCAATTTGTAGCAAAAATAAAAACTTTATCGATTGTTGTTATCAATTTTCTTTTATTATATGTTCATATACATTTGTAGGATACACTATTTATTCAATAATGTTCGAACATTACCCATTGTCGTTCAAACAATACCAATTGTTATGCAATAATATAATGTATAGGTAACATGTTAAAAACTATAGCAGTAGAGCAAGAAAAAGAATGTTTAGACTTTAGACCATCTTTTTCAAAGCGTACAGTATTATTTCGTGTTATTTACGTATATTCCTATTTATAAATACACTTAATAATCAAAATAAACAATGATTTTAAACTGCCCCATCTTACCTTATGTGTTTATAAATTTGTAAAATTTTACCTGTTGTGCGGATCGCTAAATAACTCCTCGTGTGTTTTATTATATTTTATTAAATTGGTGTCAATATTATTAAATTGGTGTCAATTAATAAATGAATGATAGTACTAATTCGTGGTATTACCCAAAAACCGTAATCTATTTTGATTTTGGAAATATTTGGCAATATGTGCTTAAGGGTCCTATCTTCCCCCATTGTATCAAGTCCAGAGCATTAATCATGTCATAAACACTTCATTCGCTTACTGGTGGTAAAACAACAGCCGCGAACAGAGTCGTATAAACACCGAGTAGTCCAACTGCCGTCTATGTGTGTCCAAAATAGAGCAAAAGTAGTGACTTTGGCAATGGGTTTAAACGAACTTGTTAAGTTTTGTTTGTGTTTTCCTATTGTGGGAAGGTGTAAAACAGCTTCTAATTATCTTACCAAACATTTTTTAGAAAAAATGTATAAATTTAGCCGCATTAAATGACTAAAATGTCGCAAATCAACCGCGTCTAATTCTAATTTTTGACTTTTTTTGACACAGAAAACAAATAACACATGTTTTTTACATTTTTCAAACTTTAAATTTGTTTTTAGGCACAAGTTTTTCTGTAATTTACCGAAAAACATACATTTTTCCTATACCTACTGTGTTATTTTGGACCCAAATTGTCGTTCAATTTGTGTTTTACGTAACAATGGGTTGGTCTACTCGGTATTTCTATGGCTCTGGCCGCGAAAAGGTTAAACCCTAGCTTATACAAAAAACTGCTGTTTACCGGTGTCATAATATATTCGTTCCAATTGATCTATTAAACTTATACTCGGCGTTATTGCGGATGCGCCGAGACGCTACTGCGCGTGCGTGGTATAGGTCGGAACAAATACAATGACCACCCTCTTTAAATTTATTACGACCCTCCGTAAAAACGTTTTGGACACGACGTTTATTACACGTTGAAACGTTAGTTTTTGATTTAAAGACAACATAACTCAGCTAGTATGTTATTTGTAGCCCAGGAAAAAGAAGTATATCACTAACAAACTTATTTTATGCCAGTTTAATAGGCACATTTTATTTGTAACTTACAGGTGCTGGCGGAACAATGTGATCCTAGAATACAAAATTATAGCGGCCACTTTTAATACCTTTCACCTGTGCTACATTAAATTTGGGCACTGCATGAGACCAGTACCGAATCTAAAATAATTTTATCAATTCAAAAAATAATACCTATAAATATTCGTCATAAAAAAACATATTTGTAGAAATTTCTCCCGATTCAGCCTCAAATATATTATAGTGCTACGTAATACCTGAAAAAAACAAACAATCTTTTATTTTAAAATGTGCGGGCATTGGTGTTATTTTAAATCATACATGAATATTAATTGTTTAAATATTCTCACGTACATATATGGCATACATCCATGTACAAATGTATTAGAACACCTTTACCTGTCTTTTTTAATTTGTCAACTCTCTTATTCTTCCAATTTCTTCGTTATCGTGACCGAAGAGACGAAGTAAATTTCATTCATATATTTAATTAAGTAAGGTATGTTGATTAAACTGATTTAAAATATAGTCGTGTGGGGTAGATGGGACACTTTTTCATTTTGTTTTCTCTTTCCATTTGGTAGTAAACGAAGAACATTCAAAGAATTATAAACCGTATCCTTACGACTTCCACAGACCGTTATTAATTCTTTAAAACACGATCAGGTTGTTTGGAAATTATGTGTTAAAGATGTCCCATCTTCCCCCACCCTACTATAAGTTTGCTAGTACTATTTGCTTATTCTATGCTATAAATAACATACCCAACTCAGTTCTGCTGACTAGAAATTAACTCGAAAACTAAAGTTTCAGCGTGTAAACGTGGTGTTAGCAACGTTTCAACAAAGGATCGTAATAAATCTGGACCGGGTGGTCAATACATTTGTTCCGACCTACTGCGCATGCTCAATAGCACTGGATACAAATATATCTGTTGGAACAAATATATCACAACGCGAATCGGACTTTTTTGAATTTCTTTGAGCGGGTATATACCACAGAAATAAAAGAATAGAACGTGCATTTCCTATGTCGTTCAAGGAGAGAGCTGGTACACCATCTTTCTTACGCGAGTCGTTCCCGTTTACTAATGTAGGCAATGGAATCCAGGGTGTTTTGTGTATTTTTTTTTGTTTTTTTTTACTTAGAGCAGGAAAAAATAACTATTTACAAATATATAAATATATTTTTAATAGACCGAATTTGTTAGTTTGCGAGTATGATAGATCAAACTAGTTTCATAGCTTCATTAAAAACACTTAAATATTTCGTACACGATTTTGTCTCATAAAACTAGTTATGGTTTTGTGGAAACACCGAGATATAAACACGAGGAAAATAGGCAGGGGGTTGACTTTAGCTTGAAATAAAAACAACACAAAAATAATCGTTTTAAAGTTATATACATAAAGTTTACTCAAATAGAAATTGTACAACCCGTTAATTTCTAGAGTTAACCGGTTGTACAAGTTGCAGAAGACTGTCAATATCAAAATATATTTTAATTTAGTGGCCCAACCCCTTCCTTCATTGTATTTTTGAAGGTTTTTATTACCTAACTTTAAAAAGTCTGCTTTTAATTTAAAGGGCCTAAACACACCCCAAATGTACTTCGCTTAAATCGATAGTGTGTTTTTCTTATTCCAACGACACCTTACTTGTTTTAATCGGTTCTGTATAACCAAAGATATTCCAGCTCAAACACCGTGAAACTCAAAAAACTGATTTGAAAGTTGCGTGGCGAAAAAAATTGAGAAGTGTACTATACACGTGACAAACACGTCCCAAAATTGTTGAAGCGTGGCCGCTCTCATTCAGAAAGGCGAGAGGCAGTGTTTTAAGCGAAAAACGGAAGAACAAAAAAAACGCAAAAAAGCACACAAAAAAACGCAGGTTTCGCTTTTACGAATGAATCAGTCACGTGACTAGTACGTTCCTACGTCACAATCACGGAACTCGTAGTAAAAAAAAGATAGCGCTAGAGATCGGACCAATTTTAATAAGCAAAGTATTTTTGGAATCAATAAAACGGTCGCTTTATGAATTTACCATAAAAAATAAAAGTGACGTGGGGTGTGTTTAGGCCCTTTAATAATTTCTACCTCAGGAGTTATAATATACTGATATAATAAGATAATATTTAAAAAATATATTCGACATTTAGTCATTTGCACTTGGAAGTTATAAGAGGTGGCTTGTGTAAAAAGTGTAGCAATGCCCACTTTGTAGCAAAAATGTAAACTTTATTAATAGACTAATAGGTATTATCAATTTTCTGTTATTGCACGTTTATCTGCATTTGTAGGATAGAATGTTTATATGTTTTAACATTTAACAATATCTGGTAAACTTTGCTCAGTGAAATACGCAAGAAACCACAACTTAGTTAATAAGATTTCCGTAAATCGAATTGTGGTGGAATGTTCTTAAACACCCGTGTTTAGGTAGCATAGTAATCCAGTCCATCATAGGTATTACCACTCCCGCACTCCGATTTGTTATTACAGCATTATCACTCTCAACAGCCTCAAAAGTGATAACACATGTCAGACTAGTATTATTGAATGCAACATTCACTGGGCATTATCTGAAAACTTAATACTCGCATACTGACTCAACTTCTGCTTTATAAAACGAAAGTGAAAAGGAAAGGAAAGAGTTACATACGTTATAACACACACCTGATTCTCAAAGTTTACTCACTTAGCTTCAAAAACTGCCAAATAGTTAGGTTAAAAATATATTTTGGGATATACCAGTGTTTTAACGGAATTATACAAAAGGTGGTTTATTAATTAGGTCAAAATTTCATTGGTAATAAAAACAGTAATTGATAATGGTCAAGTGAACACTATAACCTCCATGATGGAATAAACAAAAAAAAATTAAAAGGGGGACCAGTGAAAAAACCAAGGCAGTTAAGCAGGTATTACTAATTCAGAATCTTTATAACAATACATTCACCTGTAACAAAAGTGGTTAAATGATCTCAAAATTCACTTCATTATTTTGAATAACCATCCCATTGCCATGAATACATACATATGTACAACACTACAGTATGTGGTTGTTATTAAAGCCCTTTCCTGTGAAAATGCTGATGCTTTCAGGCAAACATTTAACTGAAGGTGCAAAGAAAAGTTCTATCCACTTTCCAATGCTTTGTTAGTTAAGCTACACTGAACCATGTGCAACTTTGTTCAGTTCTAAAATTGTCACTGGCGAGCAAAAGAAACTGGTAATGCTTACCAAGGACTATAACATAGTTGACCTGCTTCGTAAGCGATTTGATGCTTAACTGAACTTTGGAATCTTCTTGCTTTGATATAACTTCTTTTTCTTATAAAATGCCCAACTGTTTGTTGAAACAACCTTGTGAGAATTCTGAGGCTCCTTTTCAAGTTATAGACTTTTTTCAACCGAGAGACAAAATTTCGTCATCTCGAAAACAGGACGTCTATTTACAAATGTTTGTGTGGGCAAACCTGCGCTGCACTGTCTGTAAATTTTAAAACACACATCATTAGGGGCAATAAAAATGGTTTGCATTACTCCCTTTTGATAAAATATAGTTTGGACAAATGAGCAAAACCTTATCAAGGTGAAATAACATTACTACAGTACTGCCAAATTGGAGATTTCGACTATCATCTTACTTACAGCTCAATACCTTAAAATGTGTCGACTGACAGTATTTAACTTATACCATTGAATCAATTTGTGTTCTGTTCAATTCGGCACCCATTTTATTTCTAATCCCATAACCTTTGTCCCTTTAGCTCATGAATGCATATAATTATGTAAAGATCTATTGGGACTAAACCTTTGTTACTAAACATGTTTTTAGTTACGGTAAATATAGTCTCACTTATCTTATCATTTACAGGTTTTCTTCACTGAAAAATTACAAAAAAATAAGAACTAGAATACTAAAAGTATAAACTAACTTAAAAAATAAAAGCACTTGCTTTAAACTTTTTAAACATAACACTGTAAAATAATAAAAATAATGCAAATGCCATGGTCAAAATGTGGGGGCTGATACAGATAAAAATTAGTTTTACCACATTCAAGTTTTTTTTATATCTATGTTACCAATATCAGTTCAGGACTTCAACAGTACATGAGTTTGTTTTAATTCAAACCATTTGTTGGTATGTAATTCTACTCGAAATTCCTTATTGTATGCCTGAGTTAAACAACTCAACCAAATTATTTTATAACCATAACTAGTTTTTAAATTTAATTTGCATTTTTGTCTTGTGAAAATTTCTATATATTTGTAGAAACAAATGTGACCATGGCAAATGGCAAAGTACTCATTACTTTCTTTGGCCAAGTGGGTCAGTACTTACCTATGCAGACAGTTAGTTAGTATCGTGCACTTGAACTGTACTGCCCTGAGCTTCCACTTGGAGCAGCACCTGCACTTGGGTAAGAACCTAAATATTGAAGAAATATTAGTTACTCTGAAAACACATTAAATCCAAGTAAAAACTTACTTGTGTATGGGCCAGCGGATCGAGAACTGTAACTGCTCTTCATGGGACCATAGTTGCTGCTGCTGTTCATGTAAGAAGAATAATCATATCCATTGCTGCCACCTGTAGATAATAGCAAGATTAAAACTACAAATCTTACTTTTATAAAGTGTATGCTAGCAGTGTTAAGAGTAGCTGTAGGTCTTCATATTTTACCTTCAGTTTTTCTTGAATAATCATATTCCGGAGCTGCTGAACTAGAACTTCGTGAGTAAGGATCACGGGAATCCCTTGTATCACGAGTATCCCTGCTGAATTAGAACAATATTAGATAAAACTAAAGCCAATATTTACATCATCAGGATGATATAAACCTCTCATGTGACGTGGTATGTGAGCTGCTGTAACCCCGATCGCGCTCCGAAGTGCTCGGTGGAAGAGCAGAAGATCTTTCTCTATCCGAAGATGATACGTATTCTAAACATGATAAAAATGTTATTCCCTGTTGAATTTAATTGATCCCACACACAAACATTTTCAACCATAGTAATTGTTAATCAATCTTGAATACAAGTTGAGCCTGTAATTAATTGTATTAGTAAGCATTATCCACTGCATGGTTTCACCACTTGATTATTGTCAACAAGTGACTAAAAGAGGTGTAAGGAATATGCATTGACTTTTTAGTTTCCAACCTATTTTTTAATAACTAAAAAAATGTTAGTTGAAGAACATGTAAGATGATTTATGACGGTGTAGCTAAGAATCTACGCCATTTAGAGGCGCTCTAGCACTACAAAGACAGAGCCTGGAAGCGTTCAACTCTTCCCAGATTATCTACCGTCAATGTAAATATTAAGTCCACTGCACATGCGTTAAAACCCTTGGTTGTAGGGTGGCAGTTTGACCACCCCAGATAACATTTAAACAATCATTCACATTATCACGTGCCTATTTCGTTGGCATTTGTAGAAAACATGCCAACATGAAAAGCCCCTTCGTGATGGGAGACATTCAAATCTGTTTTCAAACAGTTGCAGGCTGAATAATGAAACTGTCAATTCCTATAACAATTAACATGTGAATTGCTATTACCTTGCAAGTTTGCAATTACTTGACAGGTCAAACAATTACTTTTACAAGAGATCAAAGATCTAATGCGGGAGCACGTCTTAAACTATTTACATAGGAATAGTTGACCCTTTTTTTACTACAACGGTCGACCGAACTCGATCAAAAACAAATCAGAAGTAACCAACAAAACTGGTTCTAGTCGCCATGTGGACTGTGGGCAGAATGCATAAATACATGTATTATAACCAATGAAACTTATGGTGTAGAAGGATTGACTGATAGTGATTGGTAAAGAACTTGTGTAAATAAGATTTGTAATTCCTGTACTATGTGTTGACTTGTAAACTCACACTAGTTAACATTGTCGGAACATGTTTTTCATTTGGAACATGTTTTCATAACATGTTTCAATTACGATTAATGATATTAAGGCATAAGAGTAGTGCTTTTAATGCGTCCCCACTTAAATGGAGTAGTTTGATTCAAGCATGAATCGTTACCAACACGTGCCCTCCAAAACTCCCAGGCCCAGACAATATAACCATTGTCTCGAAAAATCTGATTAATTGATCTACTGGCCTAACAGTTACGGCTTGGGCTATTATATCCTAATATCCGAGTTCTAGCCTCGCCTGCCGTAACAATTCTTTTGGATTAATTTTCTTTAAAAAGAGATACAGGAGACTAATACTATATACACTTTTTATTTATATTTGCGCACTAACGTAAACAAAGCCAAAAGTTACCGGTTACTCTGTTACCAACCAGTTCCCAATGCATGGCACAGTTTATTTGACTCGCAAGCGTTATAACCATTAATTACTCACTAATTGGACTATTTTATACTCATGAATTATAAGACTAAGCTTAGCTGTTATTAATTTTTCGAAATCTATCGATTAATCAATGTTAAAGTACATTTTAGGTACGAATTAGGACCTTAAACAAGCAGAAAAGTAATCGTTAATAACTTACTAATTAGGCGATCGTATGCAGTACCACTGGCGTCGATTCCCGAGGGGGGGGGCGCCCCCTTTACGGTACCTGTATTATTGCGTAACAACGCATTATCACGATCAATGCAAAAGCGAAATAAAATAACCGTTCGGTTTACGTTTGCGTCGTACTTTAGCCTTATATTTACCTGTTTTTATTGCTAGGTAGACTGTTTGTTACGTAACAGTAGGATTCACATGTGGATTTATTGCGTCATAATAGTAATTGTTTAACCTGGCAATTGATTGCGAAATAATAGCAATCCACACGTTGATTTTTCGCGTCATAATAGGCATTTACACGTTTATCATTTAGCTTGTAGAAGGTTTAAAAACAGGCTGAATGTTTGCGTTTTTAAAGTAAACCCCTTTTAGTTAAGCCTTTACGTGCATAGAAATTTAGCCTTCACGTGCCTCGTAGTTTAGTCTTTACGTGCGTCGCATTTTAGTCTTCACGTGGGTCAGAATTTAGCCTTCACGTGTAACGTAGTTTAGCCTTCCGGTGTGTCGTGTTTTACCTTACAAGCGTGTTGTAGTTCCAGCCTTCACGTGCATCGTAGTTTAGCCTTTACGTGTATCGTAGTTTATAGTTTATAGCCTTCACGTGTGTGGTAGTTTAGCCATCACGTGTGTCGTAGTTTAGCCTTCACGTGTGTCATAGTTTAGCCTTCACGTGTGTCGTATTTTAGCCTGCACGTGTGTCGTATTTTAGCCTGCACGTGTGTCGTATTTCAGCCTTCACGTGTGTCGTAGTTTAGCCTTCACGTGTGTCGCAATTCAGCCTTCAAGTGCGCCGTAGTTTAGCCTTCACATGTTGTAGTTTAGCCTTCACGTGCGTCGTGTTTTAGCCTTCACGCATCCTAGTTAAGCATACATGATACACTGACATTTTTTTCGCCCCCTAAGATTGGTTTACAACGTGAAAAAATCGACGCCTATGTCCAGTACGGTTTATAAAACTATGCTTAGTTTAAAATACTTTTTGGAGTACAATCATTTAATTAAAGTTTAAGGTGCATTTTGAATTTGGGGCATTTGTTCAAAGAGTCGCTAATTATGCGGTTTTACCTCTGAAAATTTAGTCTAAAATTTATAAATATTCATTAGGATTTGATTTCAATCAAGAGATTAAAAAATAAATGCTAAAATTGGAAGTGGGGAAAATTCGGCTAAAAAACAACAACAATAAGAACAACTGTTCGACAAAAAAGGATCTATATGACCACTAACGTGCTCAATAATGCAATGAGACCACAGGTTGTTCTCTAGTACGTCAAAACAAACATTCTGCTTGGCTAAGAAAACTTTTAGGTTGTTTACTAGCACCTGCGTCATTTGGAATAAAACAACATTGTCTCTTTATCAGCAACTTACCTTTTAAAATAATGGCATTGGCGGAAAAAGGTTTTCAGAAATATGAATATGTCAGGTTTGCAGTACTATTGTATTACATCATGAAACTAAGCGAAACTTCTAATTCATCACCTCATTTTTTATAAGAAGGCCTAATATTTTGATTCCTATGGTGAAATGTACTCACCTTCACGAGGCGGGTAGTCATACGATGATGGTCGATCAGAATATGAAGCTAAAAATTTGTATACACATGGTTATTTAAAATTAAAACCAATGTAGTGTAGTATATTGCACAGCGATTGCTATATGTAAATATGAATATAAAAGCGATATTTACTTCCTTGCAACGTCTGATAACATTAACACACCTGAATTATACTGTCTATTATTTCTGGGTTCAACATAGACTTTCGATCTACACTCTGTAGTGCTGATCACTTTGTAATCTTGCATAGTTGGACTACTCTCATGATACAATTTGGATTTATAACTATGAGGAGCTGAAAGGGCAAGTTGAGTGGAAGTTTCATGATCTGAAGTATCTATTGAACGGCTGTAACGGCTGATGCAGGGATAATACAGACACTCGCTGTATTCATGTTCTAAATACTTCCTTGGTCTCAATGACTTGTGATATGCTTCTAGTGTCTCTTGGTATTTGCTGTATCGGTAACTGCTTCCTACAATTACCATTTGTTTAAATACAATTAAAAACATAAAATTTAAAGTACAATACATGTAAAAGCCATTGAGAAAACTAATATTAAATAAACCATAACTTCAACAATGTCTTACCTTCCCTTCTATAGTAATCGGAGGAACTCCGGGAATATTCTGAAATAAAGCAATTTTAATAACATAGTTTTTATTAAAAAAACATATTTTTAAACTTGAAATCCGTTAAAATATTGACAGTTATCCACTGCATGGTTTCACCACTTGATTATTGTCAACAAGTGACTACAAGAGGTGTAAGGAATATGCATTGACTTTTTAGTTTTCAACCTATTTTTTTAATAACTAAAAAAATGTTAGTTGAAGAACATGTAAGATGATTTATGACGGTGTAGCTAAGAATCTACGCCATTTAGAGGCGCTCTAGCACTACAAAGACAGAGCCGGGAAGCGTTCAACTCTTCCCAGATTATCTACCGTCACCAAGCAAGGAATAGAAAACAATAATTACCTCTAGGATAGTCCCTATATTCTCTGTATCGATCTGTAAAAAATGTTGTTTCTTTTAATAAATTCATTTGTATTAATAATGATTATTTACCGTATTCACTGGCATATTCCCTTGGAGGGGGACCATATCTATCATAGTCTGAAAAAATAAAATTGATAACCTGCAACTAAAATATAACATAGCAGACCTCTAATAAATGAACATTGGTAATTAGGGCTGTGGAAAAATTAACGGTTAACCGGACCTATTCGGTTATGCGCTAACTGAAAGTTCAAGTCGTTAACCAAACTATGACGTCATGGGATATACACGTGTATCAATATCTGTCTTATTGACACAAAAGGCGCCTGTCCGCATCCATTGATCGGTGCTTTGCGATAAGACAGAGCGAGGCGACACTGTGGCATTGATCGTGCCGTACAACAACGATTACATCTTCAATTTGAATTGTTAATACCGCAGGGTAACTAGTTTGGCAACAATATATTGGCGTAATAGACAACTTAAATGTTTTCCTCAGCCAAGCAGCATGTTTATTACGAAATAGCAGGCATTCACACATGGATTCATTGCATCATCACAATTGTTTAACCTGGCAGTTGATTATGACATAGTAGCAGTTCACAAGTTGAATATTTGCGTCATAATTGCAATTCACACACTGATTGTTTAGCAGGCAGGTGCTTTAAAACAGATTTGAATAAAAATAAGAGAGCATTACTTTCACCTTGCGCGTTTATTCCAAGCATAGTTCATAAGTACTTGTAAAGCTGCCTATAAATTCGAGAAAAGCGATAAACAAGACTTGTTAGGATTACACTTGTATCCGTTAACCAGTTAACCGTTAAAAAGTGGGGAAATCCACAGCCCTATTAGTGATATAAAATAATTTGAGAATTTTTGTGTCCCGTTTAAGCTTTAATGAAATCAGAAATTAACAACTAAAGACCAACTAAAAATAGAAAGTCCGGATATAAAACTTAACTTACCACGAGGAGGAGGTGGGTAACCACGATCATAACCTGAAACAATAGATTAAATTAATATTCTGCAGTTGAAGTTAATTATGTTGGTGAAGTAGTTAATTGTTAAATTATTTTGAAGAATTTTTAAATATTTGTTTTTTACACTGTATATTATGTATTGTTTTAAACGAAGTGTATAAAGATGTTTTTCCGCTATATATAATTACACTTTAAATTATATAAGAGAGGCAGTTACAAGTACAGAGGGAAATAGAATATAAACACTTACTGCTTGGTGCATATCGATCGTAAGCTGCAACCAATGAATAAACAGTTAACAAAAATACTATGCCTAGTTTTATAACAATAATAGAATTTGTGAGTTCTTTTAAAAGGTCCAAAATTTTGGCCAAGTAATTTAACAATTACCAACCCCACGACCACAAATTGGATATAACCAAACCAACCTATGTTTCACAACATTGATCGCCTAATATTCTTATTATTCATTTAAATTATGAAGGGAAGCCCAAAATCTTAAAGCTCTAATCTGAACTTCACCTATATTTCTTTGGAATATACTGAAATAGATAGACTTTAGAATGAAACACAGTCTTTATGTCGCCAATCCACAATTGCTAACATCACTTAATAAACCGCTGGCAAACTTAACAACTTGAACTATAACATATCCTTATCACCCTGTTTCTAAGTATTAATGCCTTATTTTTACAGACTAGTCAATCATGCAAATTATGTTTCTTACCACTGGAAGGGCCGTATCGATCATAACCTGGTAAAAGGTTTAATATTTCAGAAAAACAAACATAGAATACTCTAAATATTAGCACCTGTAAAAGCAATCTTAAATTTGCTAAGCAAACAGAGTTCACTTATAATTCATTGTATCAAAACTAATACTATAAAAAGTATAGTCTAATAAACTTATTAATAAAGGTCTTAATAAAACTGAAGCCAGAAAACAGTTATCCACTGCATGGTTTCACCACTTGATTATTGTCAACAAGTGACTACAAGAGGTGTAAGGAATATGCATTGACTTTTTAGTTTTCAACCTATTTTTTTAATAACTAAAAAAATGTTAGTTGAAGAACATGTAAGATGATTTATGACGGTGTAGCTAAGAATCTACGCCATTTAGAGGCGCTCTAGCACTACAAAGACAGAGCCGGGAAGCGTTCAACTCTTCCCAGATTATCTACCGTCAATGTAAATATATCTTTTTTTTCCAAATTTGCACACCAACAATCGATAATTAAACATGTTAGTTGTTATTGTCACAAAATATATACCTGGAGGTCCATATCTGTCATGTCCATATGCTGCAAAACACAGAGCAATGTTTTTATATCAGTTTATTATTATTTTTTCTTTGGACTAGGTTAAAAAAGAATCATTTGTATAAATCCAGAATCAAGAATGCAATGACTGCATGTCGTAATATGGCTATTGATGCACAAAGATGATTGTTACCATTAAATCTCTAAACTAAAAAGATGGTTATTTAAAAAAAAAGTATAAACATACCTGGTGGTGGTGGTGATCTTCTATAATCTACAAAATAAACATTAATTTGTTAATATTATACTCTAAAGACAACACATGCAAAAATAAAATTTCCATAAAGGGTTATTACTATAATAGGAAAAAATATTACCTCTTTCTCTGTCTCTCATGTATTCAGGTGGTGGTGGACCTCTGTCACCTGACGAGTTATTACAAGTAATATTATAATGTATATCAAGACTGTAATACAAACACACAAGGCTCACCATCTACATTTATCTAGTATTTTGCACTGATACCAATATTAGTATTTAATATTTTTTGCTGATACCGATATTTGACACAATTCAATTGCAAACAAATTATTAAATACCATCAGCAAAATCATTTGCAATTGACGAGTCTCTAGCAATGATCTTGGTTATACATACATAGAAATAACTAACCAGGTTTGTTTTTATGTTTGTCAAGTTCATTCTTAGGAAGTGCCTTTCTCACTTCACAGTTGTGTCCATTAATCGTGTGATATTTCTGACCTGTTAAAATAAATATATATACAACCATAGTCGTGAAACTTTCAATATGTCAGGGTGGCAAAAGTTAATATGCTCGTTTAACAATGCACTACATTGTGTCGGCATTGCAGCGGTTGCTTAGCGTGTGCGAAACTTCGCCTGCGTGTTATTTACGTCTGTGCGTCGTTGCGTCTATTCGTGGTCTCGTGTGTGCGTAATCGCGTTTAATTTCGCTACAACTCGTTGTAATGTTAAGGCTAGTGACTGCATCCATCTATTTCGGATACATTCTTTAAAATTTTAAATTATTTTAATACCAACAAATTTCCAAAAATACAAACATATGCAGGCCAGCACTGGCGTAGAGTATACAGGCATTCGCCGCACTCCTGCCAATTTTCAAATTCGTTACTCTTATTTAACGCACCACCACTGCGTGACGGGGACAATCACGAAATTAATTTGAAAAAAAATGTGTTAAAATTTGACATATATTATTGAATCATGATTACTACAACCAACGGCGCAAATAGACGTGTGGAAAGAAGGGGTTGTAATTTGCGCCGAAGGTGCAAAAAAATTTTGCTTTAACCCCCCTCACTTTCTACTGTAAAATCTTGACGCATGGTGCTGTGTAGGTGAGCTGAGAAAAGGACCGTTCAGCATATTCGATGCCGTTATTTAACCTAATTTACTGGGGTGAAACAACCGATATTGTATAACCGGTGCAGATCTAGAATCGTTTCTATTGGTAACGTTTTATTTCAGCGTTTTCTACAAGCCAAGAAATTAATTAAAAACCTGTCAATCAACGCCGGCCGAGTGCCGATAAAATGACGTCATTAAGGAGAAAAGGCGCACTCGAACATGTTCGGTTTAGTCGGAAGGAGCCGCTAATCAAAATCGCATAGAACACGTGGTTTCCGATCAAACGAACACGTGGTTCACGATCAAAGAGGCCACACAAGACTACGAGCCTCGTGAATTGCAGTGTTGCAGAATGTACAATTAATGTAAACAAAATTTATTTATAATTGTTACAAAAGATTTTGCAATATTAAAATAAAAGTATTTTTACAATTTTCGCCTTTAATTACGAAATCATACGCAGAAACACTGGCCACTCGCGTGGGTTGCAACTTCCTTTTTGACAAACCTTTAGTTTTTCTTTCTAAACGGCCTTTTCACTTGATCTTAATGAAACAACTGACAGGCTACATATATTGTTTATGATTGGATGATATTTTCATTCACTTTTGTTGCGTCGCACTCCCGTGCGCAATTGTTTATTGTAAACGTAATAATCGCTACGTACCCGGTAACGAAAGCAATAAAAAATGCGTAGGCTGCGAAACCGTTCCTATCCTATCCGAAAACCGTGTATAATTTATTTGAATAAACTTCCCGAAAAGTATAAATTACGTTATTTTATGTCAGTTTAGCAGGGTATGCAGGCATACCCTCAAAAATGTCAGGGTATGCAGGCATACCTTGCATACCCGTGTTTTACGCCAGTGTATACAACACGTGCTATAAAGGCTTGTGTTTGGTGGAATCAATTACCAAAAAAGATGCTTTTAAATAAAAGCTAACAATTTCTCCTGGGGTCCTTACCGTAGTGCATAAATTTAATAAAAAATGTGTCAATCTTGTTTCGTCTTTTCCCGATTAAAGTCTGATGGCCACCACAATTTCCACGTGTAACACATACGTAACATGGCTAGGCATTTATTGGTAAAAATAAAGTTCAGTTACTGGGTTTTTATGATAAATACGGCATAGTGTCATTTATACAACGCGCGACAAACTTTGTCCGGTCAACATTAAAATTATTAACAGGCGTTAGTTTAAGCAATGAATGCTATTACAATTGCCATTGTATTTGCATAAATGTCGGATTTATGCAAAAATATAAAGCTGTTTCTTGCGTCAGAACTGCACGAATAGGTAACTTACGTATACATTAACGTGAAACGAAATGTTACACAACAGGCGAAGTAAATAAATTCCGGATTCCCACTCCAGTAGTTTAAAAAAATCTGGCTAATGCCGGCGGCATCAAAAATAGGGACTTTTTACACTGCTGGTTGTAAATTTCGGGCTCGCTAAGCTTCAATGTAAAGCTTGTCACATGCGCCAATCCCGAGGTCTTACGATGTTTATCATGAAAAAGCAAAGCCATTAGTCCCATTACCTTTTGATTTAAGAAAAAAGTTTTAAGTATTGTTTAGGGATGTGCCCAAGTTGTAAAACATTGGGTTTACTAAGCTTAAACATTTTTCTTTCTGATCACTTCTTTTTAAAAATTTGTACTACAGTTTAACAGTTAGATAAAAAATATAGTCTTATCGTTTTGATTTAAGACTTGATGTTGGATTTAGTAGAAATGGAACCTATTGGATATTTTAAAGTTGTTTTAAAAAGTTATTTAATCTTGTTTGTTATTGATCTTGTATTTTCTACAGCTTTATTTATAAATACGACAGATCAAAAGTTATTTTATTTTTTAAAAAACAATAGTAAGCTTGTGTGTGGCACCACCATTAGTGGGTTCTAAAATATTACACCGATGCCTCTTTAGAGATACTTTCATGTATGATTATGATAGTTGTACATTTAAAGAAATGATAATTGACACTGAACAAGTTTGCAATGCATCTCTTTTGAATATTTCTCTTCATTCTTGATATATTTGATATTGAAAAAGTTTATTCATTTTTAAAAAAAAAATAAAATAAAATATGAAGTAGAAGAACATTTCATAGTCTACAGATTTCATATAGCATGTTCTGATCAACTGCATTAGTTTTGCAAAATCCAATTGAATAAGACTTTGTAAAAAAATTAGGAACTAAGAAAATAAGCGACAGTTAAAGGGGTAAACAGTAAATAATAACCAAACACAAAAACAAATAAAAACCAAGTTGTAATTAATGCAGAGGGATAAGTGATTGTTATAACTTACTGACAATCTTATCAACAGGATCATGATCAGCAAAAGTAACAAAAGCAAATCCTCGTTTTTTTCTTGTTTCTCTATCCTCCATCACCTGTGTAAATAAATGTATTAAGCAACATAGAGACAGTCAGCAGAAACCACAAATAGTGGACAGTGGTACATTGTCACTAGAACTTCGCTTAATTTTGTTTTACTTAATTTACAGCTTTGAATTATGAAATAATTTTTACACATCATCCTGTACTAACAAAGAGTAAAGGGGGTATTCTGGAATTTAAGAAAATTTGAGTCTAAAAATAGAGAATCAATTCTTATTATTGTTTACACAGAGACAGTTTGTGGTGATATTATTATAACTTGCAATATCGTGAATACAGTTATTATTAATTTTGATTAATACTGATCATTTAATATGTTACGTTATAGTGACAATTATCGGTTTTAATGGAAAAAAAATTATATTCGGTCGGTCTCTACTAAATCCAGACAAACCGTGTGAAAAAGATATTTTTAGCACGAGCGCCGAGCCGAGTGCTAATGACGTTTTCAAGGAGAAAGGCGTACGAGAATACGCTCCTGTTTTGTCGAAAAGCACCGCTAATCAAAATCATACAGAACACGTGGCTTACGTTCAAACGCTGCTTGATAAAGAGAAGACGCGTTTCGTGAATTCCAGTGTGGCAAAATGCAGAAATATATAAAAAACTATATTAGTAATAAATGTTAATAACAGAAGTTTTTACGTGGGTTAATAAGCAAGCTACATTGCCGCTTACTTGGTGATACTATCTTTTCTCCTATGTTCTAAAGAACAGCGTTTTTGGCTTCAAGCCATTGATTTCTCGTGCGGTGCTGATCGTTGACCGCAGCGCACTAACGTTCTGCCCCGATCAAAGCACGATTGCCGCTATGCTCATCTCGTGCGATTCTTTACTTTTCAGAGCAAAACGAAAGAAAATTAATTAAAGATAAAGTCAAGCTCGCTTGAATAATGTTAGTTGCTTCTTTTTCTTCAATTTTATTATTTTTCGCCCATGCGTCAACACGTGTATTTTTATACCAATCGCATACGGGAATTTCCCGTTTTCTAATGGAAATTGGTTATCCTCGGTAAACACGACCATGAAGCCCTGCTGCGCATGACGGATTATTTTTAATTAACGTCAGCTTTTCCATTTGAATGACTGATCGTAACTACAATATTTTAAGTGCGCATGTCCTCTAGAAAACCCCGCGCGGGGGAGATTTTAAGCGCGCGAGTTAGCACTTCTATTGTTTATTTTATTGGGGGTGCTTGCGCACCCGCTCGCACCCCCCGTGTCCGCCGTTGCACAAAAGGTTTTAACACTTGTGACCCACTCAGAATAATATGCAAAAACTAACCATTCAGAAATATATATATATATATATACATACAATTTACCTCAACAAGTTCCACAATCCCAAATTTTCGAAAATGATCTTTAAGATGTTGTTCTGTTGTGTCATCTTTTATTCCACCAACAAAAATTTTCTTTACCGTTGCATGTGCACCAGGTTTTTCTGAATCCTTTGGTCAGAAATTAGTAAGCATAAAAACTGTGTTACTGAAACTATAATTTTAATTTTAAATAGATTTAAATAGGTGATCAGCCATGTAAAAAACAAAAATCTGGATAATAACAGCTCGCATATGTATATATTTTTTTTAAACTTCATAAATAAATGCCATGTGCATTCTGACACCAAATATACAAATCACTAGGGTTAAAAAACTTTCACATTCGTGCTTTAAAATGTTACTTATACTTTTAACCAACTATCTTTCCCATAAGCTTAAAGCTGCCGTGTTAAAGGTTACAGAAGCTTTCACGAGCTGCTGCCTTGTGATGGAAATTTTATAGGGTGTAGATTTAATTTTCATGTGTTTGCTACATAAGTTTATGTGCCATTATTATGAATTGAGGGAAGTGATGGTAAATCTTTTCAGTAATTATTTCTGTACTTTTGCAGATTCAAACATCCAAATTTGGTTTTAAGAAACCAGGAAACACATGACTTTTTTTTTACCAGTAGCCATTTTAAATTGGACTATTTAAAACTTGTCACACCTTTCTAAATCCCTTATACTTCCCAAAACGAAAATAGTGAAGCAACTAAAAGATAATTGCATAAAAAATAAATCTGCTAAACTGTCCTTAATATTGGTATGGTAAATACTTGACTAGTGACGTGTCAATGATAGTAACTTATCAAGTCTGCAATTAAAATTATTCATAACTTTATTGATATTTACCTCTCTGGAAACGGCACGTTTTGGTGTGACCGTTCTTCCATCTAATTTATGTGGTCGTTCACTCATAACAGCATCAACCTAAAAATAAGACAAAAAAGTGAGAACCAAAAAAGGATTCATATTGCGACAGATGTTTTACCACCTATTTAAAATTGTCATTATAACTTGATGACTATTGAAATTTTGTTAATATAGATTCTGTGGAATATAATAGATTAATAGTAGTCTTACTTAAAATTTACTAAAAAGGCAGGAAATAAACCTCTATTTAGGTAACTTTTAGAGTGGTGCACCCCAGCCACAATTACGATTGAATACCAGCTAACATAATGATGCCGTAAAACAGAACATCTGATTTCATATACGTCCAAAGTTACAAGTTTCATTATAATTTTTTTATAATTATAACAAGGCTACTACTGAAGGGTCAGTACACTGAGGTATTAGGGTAAAATTATCATTTTTCTCCAAATAAAAAAGATTCAAAATTCTAGATTCGAAATAAAGTAAGGGGAAGGAGGGAAATTGAGTATGGTTCAGTGAATATTGTCATATAAAAATAATTTGACGCATTTGTTTGGTCCTTTTTTTATTTTGATGTAACATTCTGTTATCATGCTCAATGTTGCCAAAAAATAGTAATGTAACTAGTCAAATAAAAGAATGAAAATTGATAAGCTCTTTTTTTGAAGAAGTTGGTATACCCAATTTTCCCCATTTTGTGGGGTAAAACGGGTATAACATGCAAAATCAATCTAACTACTATGTAGGTGCCTATAACTGAGTTTAACCTTGCTGTGGGTAACCTAGGTATAAGTATTTGTTTATAAAACAAACATAACTGTTTTGAAAATTTACTTTTAATGTTTTAACGCAGTTACCACAACTGTGTGTTTAAGATTAACCCTCCTCTTCGAGAAGGCACAAGGGTAACAACCAGTGGCGTCGATTTTATGGTGCAGGGTATGCAGGCCTACCCTGATAATTTTGCAGGGGTTGCAGCAACCCCTGAATTTTCCAATTATAAAAGCAAATTATTAGTAAAATCTTCTTAAATAAATATTTTTAACTTTATAAAATAATTAATTTATAGTAGCTACACAGGACCTTCATTCTCTTAACGCATAAACTAGTTATTTTTGTACCCTGCGCGGTTACCTATAACGGCTGCGTGTTACGTCGGACAATCGTTATGTCACATTGATAATCACAAAATCGTCGATTGTTACGATTACAATTCTATCATTGTGTGAGAATGTAATGTTTACTAGTTAAACTAAAAACACGCGAACCAGGATAAAATTTAACTATAGGAATATGTGTTCTTTTTCTAAGACGCGCACATGTCATAAATTGGCTCCCTAACAGTTGCGTGTAAAAGATTTTATGCGTGTTAAATAGGCAGAAATAAACTACGTAAATCGGGTCGGTCATTGCTTTATATTTATATACGATATTTTCCTCAGCCAAGCAGCATGTTTGTTACGAAATAGTAAGGATTCACGCGTGGATTCATTACGACATAATAGCAATTCACACATCGATTATTGCAACAAAATAGCAATTTACACGTAGACACATTCGTTATGTAGTCTACATGTGAAACATTATTCTCGCTCGCAAACCTTATCCTGATAAGTTTGTCTGTTAAAACAAAGAGAGATCGTGGCGGCAATGCTCCTTTGATCGGTGATAGGCGAACACAGCTTTGATCGTGTGTTGTTAAACCTGATTGACCCATGTTTAATTAATTTTATTTGTTTCCTCGAGTTTTGTTAAAATGATTTTTTCAAACTTCATTGCACCCGTCAACCAACACAAAATTGTTACGTGTTTAATTGTGATGCTTGTGATGCAAACAACTTTTATGATGCGCAGAGTTTTAAAGTCAAATGTTGCATTATAAACAATATTGTGACGTAGAGAATTAACGTGAGATATTGCGCAATGCTGCACCTGTCAGTTGAACAAGGTTATGTCATACGCGGTATTGTGATGTGCTCCATTATCGTAACGGGTGACGGTGCGTCTGTATAATCAACGTATTGGCAAATGTATTATAATGATATTTACATGTTAAGTTTTTTAAACACTTAACGACAATTAACTGCCAGGCTTACATCTTACCCTTTCCATTAAATGCCGCACACATTATATGCGTGATTTTAGGTGTTTTACATATACCTACTTCCAGCTAACATGGTATAATGTCGCAACCCCTACGTTTTTATAAAATCGACGCCACTGGTAACAACTGCTACAGTATTGCTTTGGCCTAGGCTGAAAACTTAACCGAGCGTCCAGCCTTGTGCTATTGCAATAATGTTGCACGCAAAAATGAAAAATATTAAAATAGAAAAAACTGTAGCTACTAAAAGATAACGAGACTAGTCAGCATATCTTTCTGTTTAATTATTTTTCCTTCTTTGTAAATTTGCTCTCTCGCAAGTAACGAATCGAAACATCAGTGCATTTGCCCGTATCGAATCACAGGTGGTGTCCAATTACAAGAGCAATGTCGAATTACAAGAGAATGTTTCCGTATTTGATTTTAAATAAAAAGCCAAAAACTCTTTTACAGGATTCTGGGAATACCCCTTCATTGAAATCCTATTAATAATAAAATTAACTTTGCCATGTCCGCTGCATTGGTTATGGTGCGAAACACAGGGAATAGCTAAAACAACCGAACAGTTAGTAATGAAGTAAATATCGTCCCTGCCGATGTTGAGACAGAAGCAAAAAAAAAACTTTGTTCATTGGCACCACACGAGAATCAGAGTTTCATAAACCCACTTGCAAGATATTAAATTACCCATAAAATATGTCATTATTACGAATGTGACCATAGGCGGAGAACTTTTAAAATGCAAGGGTATGCCAAATATTTGCGTCATAGTACCAATAATATTTTAGCCACCAACAACAAAATGCACTGTTGGCAAACTGTTTGTGTCTTTTGAGCTATATTTCAAGCTATAGAATCGTCCTTGCAGTTTTAAAACATAAGAAATAAAGTAATTCCCGCCGATCGCTATTAGACAACGAGCCTAAAATACTGAGACGCCATCCAATATAAATATAACATCACGAAAGATTTGTGCTGCTGTTGAACATTACATGTCATTTTTTTTATAAATCTTGTGTTTGTGGGGTCTTTGTATAAAACGTTTGTAAATCGCTTTTATTAGGTTCTGGCTACATGACGTCGAAACTAGAGTAAACCGCGATGTAAGTATATAATGTTTTATTGTGACGGCAATTTTGGACGGCGGGGTAATTCTATTGAAAACCCGGTGGGGTACTTGAAATGCGTTTACTGGACATGTAGGAATATTTATTAAACCAAACATTGAGCTGAATTTATTTTAACCTTGTAAAAATTCTGAAACTACCAAGAACCGAATGTTGTAACGTCACAGACACAAATGCTTTTATCGCCTGATAAGTTGCCAGGCAACCGAAACGTACCTTGACTGACGTCTCCGTTACAACTGCGGTCTGGAACATTTATATGTTGGATTTTTATTATTTTAATACTTTAATGGAAATATCAATGATCCTATCGAGTTATTCTAGTATTATCCGCGCAAATATGACCTATAAGTTTGCATAAGAAAGGCAATAAACATGACGCACGCATTAAAATTCCAGGGCCTGCGGGAGTACCCTGGTATTTGTGAAGGCCTGCTCGCAGGACTTGCAGGCCCGCATTCAGCGCCTATGCATGTGACTATTATAAAACAATGAATCGCACCTTTAACAACCTTTTCTACTGCACATGCTACAATTTACAAGTGTGCTCATGAAACTATTTACTATGAACTATTGAGGGTTTTGTTTTTTAATCATGACCCAATCTTTGGGTCTTTAAAGCCATTGCACAGGTCGTGTCTCTACCTACTTTTGTTTCCAGCAGAAGTGTAACTCAATTAAAACATGGCAAGTTTGTTTGGTAGGTGTAACAACTATGCTTACATTCTTCCAACTAAATGTAAAATGTTTATAACTGTAAGCGCGTTTTAACAACTGTTGTTTTGTTGCTATATCCTGTCCTTTCGTTTAAAATATTTCTAAATCTTCGCTATTGTATTCGAAGAGACAAATGCGCCCGCACATTAGTCAGAAATACGCTTTATACAAGATTTGGTAGCTTGAGTGACAGACGCACATAAAATATACTACGCCCAGATTTTCAATAAAACTGCTGCCACGGTTATACATATATTTAATATTTAATTAAACATTTCCTATATGAATTTTACAATTTTTAACACTGGCAATTACAAAACGAGACGTATCTTTGACTGCAAAGCATTTTTCGTGTCAAGCTTTTTGTTAAAGTTTGGGGCTCAGCGAACCCGAGCTTTTGCAACTTCAGCACATCCCTAGTTTATGCACTCTTTATGTTTGTGGCTGGAATAGAACCAATAGAGTTCACCAGCTACATAAAACCGAGTTTGTTGTTTCTAAGTTTTAGGATGTCTAAGTATATATAGCATACATTAAACATAGCATTTCTAATGCATGTTACCTATGTTGCCACGTTTGAAAAAATTGTTCGTTTTATTACGACAAGTAAACTAATGTATGTGCTTGTCCTGAAGAACAAGCACCTAAAACAATTTATTTTAGAGCCACAAATGGAAACTATAACTCATGTGATATATAACCTAGAAATCAAATGTAGTAATACAGATTCTACGCTGTAATATTTCACCTTTTGTTAATTCAGGATGACTTGGGTGAAAATACAGTCACACGATACTTTTTGCGTATTTTAAGTTAAATTTCGATACAAATGCCTGTTTTTTTTTTAAAAAATCATACAAGGGTATCAGTAGGGATGCACATTACAGAATAATTAGGTATTCTAGGATATCCTAGAATACTTTAATTCGAATCTAGAATTCCGAATCTAGAATTTCGAATCTTTTTATATTTATAGGAAAAAAAAATTTTACCCACAAAAGTCAGTTAATTGACCCTTTCATAACACCCTTGTTGGATCTTGAGTTGTAAAATGATCAAAAATTGTACTATTGGGTAGTTTTTGCGTCATGAAACGTATAGCAGGCTATGAAAAGACGTTACGAAACGTTTACTCTCGAAAGTCCCACAAACACAAAAATATTTTTTTTTTTAATTTTTAAATTTCAAAAATTGTTAATATAATATATGAGATGACGTGTAATGATGTCATTAAACAGAATACCGAATCCCGTAATTAGATTCGAATACAAAAGGATTCGAATCTCATGGATTCGAAATTCTGTAATGTGCATCCCTAGGTATCAGGGAGACCAGAATGTAAATGAATGAATGTAACTTACTTTATCGTCGCGGAAAACAACAGTCATCATAGCACAGGTGTTCATACACCTCATGCAAGCCCACAAGTTTCTATGTATGTTACTTTATAAGGGTTTATCATTTTGGATTTTTTTTATTTTTTATGTAAGGCTGATAATTTGAACAACCCATTAGTGACCACTGGGCTGAAGCAACTGCTGTTAAGTGTCTTGCCCAGGACACATACGCCCATAATGGTAGCAGCAACGAGCCTAGAACCCATTACCAGGTTACAGGCAGGCGTGCGAACCACTTTGCCACAGCGTCATACCTAAGAAACAATTTGAACAAAAACTTCCATTGATCACCAGAATTACCTATTCTTTCCAATTAGATCGTCTACATTTACAATAATAGTGCTCTTACCATTTTGATTCTTTTAAATGTGACAAATCCGAAACCTCTTGATTTCTTGGTTTTTGGGTCCATCATCACAACTGAATCTACAAACAAACGTTTTTATGATCTAACTTCCAGGAAATATAACAAGTTAACACCAACCGGTTACTTCTCCAAATTTAGTAAAGTATGCACTCAAACTTTCATTTGTTGTATCAAAGCTAAGGCCACCAATAAAAAGTTTGCGCTGTTGCTCAGGTTCATTGATATCTTCTCCATTCGTCTAAGAATTATAAAACGTAACTATAATTATTGTAATAACTTATTAGTTGGCACAAGTGAAGAATCCTTCGGTACATAGCAGAATAGGCTAGTGGAAAGTGTTAGAGGTTGGTGGTTAGAGGTTTGTGTTTAGGGGTTAGCAAATAGGATGGGGAGAAGATTCGTCAATAGCACCAATTAGTTTACTTTTATAGCTATTATATCAGAAGCCAAAATGTCAAACTATTGAGTTTCACTTCCAGAAGTAATATCCGTAAACATCATACATTTAACTAAACAAGAGGAAGAAACCGCTATAAACGAACTTACCTCGTCGATATCTTCTGTCTTCATTATGTTGGTTAACGCACTATCAAGATAAAATTGAAAGTTTAACTTAGAACGAAAATTTACCGTCGCTGCAAAGAAATAAATATATCCGAAATAATTTTCGCTTACTTAATTTCAAAAACATATAATAAAAAATAACACCCAATCTAAATTCCCTCTTTACAGATTTCCACAAATGTGCGAAAGAAAGCAATAGCGACAGCGCGCACTTTTCGCTTTTTTTGTTTCACTATAAAAGAATCACGTGATCTGACGTCACAACCTCAGCCCACGAGGTTGAAAAACGTGGTTATATTTAACGTGTTCAGGAAAACTTTAAACACATTAAATTTAGTAAGTAAACTTGTGTTATTCTTTGGCATGTTACTAGGCAAACATTCATTAGCAGTACAAAACAAACGCTCTGTGTCGTCCCCGTTTACACACAGATCGAAAATACTTTGCATTGTGGGAAAGTGAAATATCCGCCATTAAAGTGCGTAAACAGACCCCACGTTAACTTCATTTTTGTGGTAAATTTAAAAAGTCACCGTTTTATTGATTCCCAAAATACTTTGCTTGTTAAAATTGGTTCAGTATAGAGACGGATATTCGTATTCAAACAGTGATCTCTAGCGCTATCCGTTTTTTACTACGAGACTTGTGATTGTGAAGTATGAACTAGGAACTTACTAGTCACGTGACTGACTTCATTCGTATAAAAGCGTTGTCAAGATATATTCGTTCTGATTGATATATTTGTACCGAGCGCTAGTGCGCATGCGCCGAGACGCTACTGCGCATGCGTGGTAGATCGGAACAAAAACAATACGAGCTCCTAATAAATATGTACCAACTGAAAAAAGTTCCGGGGGAAATATTACTTTATTTATTTTTTTATTTAAAAAAATAATTTTTGGATGGGAATAACACATGCTAGTGACCTACATAAATATATGCGTGAGTTATATTTTTTGCAAAATATTAAAAAATTAATATTTATATGATTGAAGCTATGATCATACTTTTTTATATTTAACATCCATCCCCGCACTTTTTTAAAGAAAAAATGATGATTCAAATTTTGGTATATAGTTGTTTCGCTCTCTCCCATCGCCAGCGCTTATTGCCCGTAGTGTGAACCCGTCCTAAACTGTTTTAATCGTAATTGTGTAACTATAACTAAACCCGCCTTAAACTGTTATCGGTTCTGTGTAACTAAAGATATTCTATCCCAAACACCGTGAAATTCATAAAACGCACAGAATACTGCTAATGTAAATATATTTCAATTTAGAGTCCCATCTTCCCCCACATTGTAGTTTTGTATGTTTTCATTGCCAAACTTTTAAAGATTTGCTTTTAATTTATTAATTTAAACCTCAGGGGATATTCAACTATTAAGCACATATTGCCAAATATTTCCAAAATCAAAATAGATGACGGTTTTTGGGTAAAACCATGAATTAGTACCATCATATTCCTTTATTATTTGACACCAATTTAATAAAATATAATAAAACACACGAGGAGTTATTTAACTATCCGCACAACAAGTAAAATTTTACAAATTCGAAAACACACAGGATAAGATAGGACAGTTTGATTATTAAGTGTATTTATAAATAGGAATATACGTAAATAACACGAAATAATACTGTACGCTTTGAAAATTAAGTCTAAACATTATTTTTCTTGCCCTACTCCGGTTTACTGCTATAGCTTTTAGCATGTTACCACAGAAATAAAAAAGAGTAGAACGCGCAACTTTCCAAAACCGTGATAGGCCTATATTCTTTTTTCATTCACGTGACCGCCAACTCCGTCCCCATTTCGCTTAGTCTCCATTGTAAATGATAGGCGCATGGTAGTTTTAGCTGTTTATTTCAAAAACTACACCAACTATTCAAGTTTATTAGGCCAGTTTAGTTATTTGGTAGGTTAACGTCTAAAGTTTACCACTTTTTAGGAAATGTAATTATTTAACAATTTTAATTAAAAACTTTCAAACAAACGATTTGTTAGAAATATTTATATATTAGAAAATAGTTGTTTTACCCTATTATTTTAAATCAAGTCAAAAAACGAAGAAAAACTACATAAAACGCCATCGAATCATTTGTATGGGGGCCCAACCTGGTCAAAATACAACAAGAAAAAAGGCTTTTATGCATTAAGTTGCATTATTTTTATATCACAAGTTGTATTATTTTTGGATCTTAATCTCACAAAAAAATAATTTTACCCTACGACTTGAATTAATTTTACGTTACAACTTGAATTATTTTTACGCTACGACTTGAATTAATTTTATGTTACGACTTAAATTATTTTTACGCTACGACTTGAATTATTTTTACCCTACGACTTGAATTATTTTTACGTTACAACTTGAATTATTTTTACGCTACGACTTGAATTAATTTTACGTTACGACTTGAATTATTTTTACGTTACGACTGGAATTATTTTTACGCTACGACTTGAATTATTTTTACCCTACGACTTGAATTATTTTTACGTTACAACTTGAATTATTTTTACGTTACAACTTGAATTATTTTTACGCTACGACTTGAATTAATTTTACGTTACGACTTGAATTATTTCTACGTTACGACTTGAATTATTTTTACGCTATGACTTGAATTAATTTTATATCCGGTAAAATCGCTCATGCGTTTCGAAACTCCGGGCGTAAACTATACAGTTGTTTTTAATGCACAACTAATTTTACAGTAGGATAAGGCTAAATAGAGATTCTAATATAAATCTTGTTTTATAATATCGAATATTATGGTGATTAATACTAGCATCAGCAATCAGCTTAGTAATTAGTTAATATAGTATAGTATATGCTCATGCCTACGAATCTTAATAGAAACTACATTTATCATACAGTATGAGTGGATATGCAGCTCTTAACTGCTAAGTACTATAGCAGAAAATGTCTTAGCGTTTTCAGATTTTCTATAGACCCTGAACGCCGAAAAGGGTGGCTTATTAATTCAAGGAGGAGACCAGAGATAGTGGCTAAGTATTGTTTTCCTCGAAGTTACTTCGATAGGTAAATTTTTACAAAGTTACTGTAAGTTTCGTTGCCGGGTGTACTTGCTACGTTAGAGAGCCAAAAAGTAAAATCACGGCAATTTGCCAGCAAAACTGCAGCTATAGCTATATATGTTATGCACCATATTTTAATGTTATGCATTTTTGTTTGTATTTTTATAGTTTAAACATGTTCCTTTATGTTTTTGGTTGGTATACTTGATAGTTTCTGTTTTTTTATTCTTTTATCGGTGGAATGTTCAATAAAAGAAAACCATTTTTACGCGGAGAAGTGTTCGGTTCTTGAAAAATTGCAATATTTAGAGTTTAGACGAATAAACAGCACACAGATACGTTAAAATTGTATGCATTGTGATCCGTAATAGCGGCTACTATGACGTCATAGACTGACAATGGAGTTTTGAAACGCATGAGCGATTTTACCGGATATAAAATTAATTCAAGTCGTAACATAAAAATAATTCAAGTCGTAACGTAAAATAAATTCAAGTCGTAACGTAAAAATAATTCAAGTCGTAACGTAAAAATAATTCAAGTCGTAACATAAAAATAATTCAAGTCGTAACGTAAAAATAATTCAAGTCATAACATAAAAATAATTCAAGTCGTAACGTAAAATTAATTCAAGTCGTAACGTAAAAATAATTCAAGTCGTAACGTTAAATTAATTAAAGTCGTAGGGTAAAATTATTTTTTGTGAGATTAAGATCCAAAAATAATACAACTTGTGATACAAAAATAATACAACTTATTACATTATTGCGATTTATTCGTGTTGTATTTTGACCAGGTTGGGCCCCCATACATTTGACTACGATAGTAAACGGGCGCGACCCGTAAAAGAGAGAGGGTGTATCGTGCTCTCTCCTTTGCCGACATTGGAGATGCGCGTTGTACTCTTTTTTATTTTTGTGCATGTTACCTATACATTATACTATTGCATAACAATTGGTATTGTTTGAACGACAATGGGTAATTTTCGAACATCAATGGATAAATATTGTATCCAACCAAAGAATACTCTACAATTCTTAGTTTCGTTGATACAAGTATAGTTGAGTCAATAATTTTAATCATCAATTGTGCGGCATAGTATTGCGGATACTGTAACATATTTGATGCTTTCCTTGATAGTTCCGGATATTGACTGTATAAGGTAGTTTCACTTTTATTTTTTATGTAGTCCTGAGATAAGGTATCTATTCAATTGACGGCTTCGGAAGTGGGAGTTAGGGATGAAAGACCATCAGGGCATTCGACACCAATCTTAAATAGAGATTAAACAGCACTGTTAAATATTTTTAAAATTAAGCTATTATCAACGGTACACATACACGTACGGACTCTAGCCTTTTTCTAACGATGCAATCTGTTCACCGCGTTACGCTTCGTCAGATATCGGTCACGCTTGGTTAGCGATTGTTATTAGTACTTCTGCACTGTGGAGAAATACGACGCTATCGTGGGATATCTGTATTATATGCAATGTTGCTATGTTGATGCACTCTGGTGGATCAATAAGTTAATGTAATGTTACTGACTTACTCGTAAATAAGTCCGTTATAGTTTTGAACTACTTTATCTTTTGAGAATATAGTTTTTTTACCGTTAAAGTTCAATCACCCATTTGCGCATCCTACGTGTTACAGCTTACAGGGAGGGCAAGACTGAATACTTGAACAGTGTTATAAAGTAACTATGTACTCTACAGCTAGTTGTATTATATAATATAAAAAGTTCTATATACTGTCTGCTGAATTATTATAACATGACTTCATGGATGTGCTGTATTCCTGGGTGCACAAGTGAAAAACCTTCAATGTCACTGTACAAGGTACCCAATAAAAAGTTTTGCGGCGGGGAAAAACATATTTGGGCCGATAAACTTGAACGAATTGTTAGAGGATGTCGAGATGATAAAAAAAAGCTTAATCAATTATACCAATCAGATTTGGTCAAAATTTGTGGTATTCATTTTGACGAACAAGACTTTATACTTGCACGTAAGTTTTGCATTAATACACTGTTTATTTCAAATTTTACCTTAAACCTTTTTATGCTGTTTTGTATATTTTAAACTGTAGTATATTTTCTGCTTGTCAGGTGGAGTAAAAACGCTTAAAGTTGGTGCGATTCCTAAAAAGCTTATGGCAAAAGAATCAGTTTTAACAAAAGAAGAACACAGGAGAAAAAGAACATATTCTGAAGTTGAGAGTTCACCAGTGCCAGTTCATAAAGATCTAGCAGCTTTTATAAAAGCATGTACAAAATATTTTCATTTGAAAGAAGATTGGTCTACAAAGTTTATGGAAGGGAATGGCATATTATGTCTCACAAAGCATTCTGAGTTTTACCAGCCAGAGCATGAGCTATTTATCAACAGCCAATTTGAAGTTGACTATTATTATTATGGTTGGCAGGGCAAGATTAATTTTGATGTTCAGTGTTTCACAGTTGCTGTTTTTATTGCAAATGTAACAAAAATGAAGATATGTGCTGGATTAGACATTGAATATTCAAAATATTTTAATGAAGTTGTTCTACATTCAGTGAAGTGTAAACCAACACCATTTGGTGAACACTCTCAAGAGAAGGTTTTAGCAAAAAGGTATAGTTTCAGTTTAGTAAGGATCTTTCAGTGATGTTTTATGCCTTTATTAAATATTACAACACAACAAAAAATTGCAAGGATAGATTCATTTTAGAATATAGAAAAAAGACCCATAATTTGCATTAAATTGATGTTTTTATAGGAGTACATCTTGCGTTCTATCTGTTGTTCATGGTATTGATAATCACTGCGGGAGCTGTGTTGCCATGAATGCTAAGTTAAGAAAGAAAAAACAGGACAAGGAAAGCTATGAGAATCAAACCAAGAACATACCTTTGAAAAAGATTTCAAGTTCGAATTTGTCCAATAGAATAAAATATACAATTAAAGAAAAAAATATGATGTTAGTACTGTATATATATGTATATCGATAATATCAATTATCAATGTCAAATTATTTCAGAATACAAGATCTGGAGAAAAAAGTGGCTGATTTACTTGATGAAAAATCTTTGTATGTTTCCGTCACGGAAAACGACTATAATGATATCAATGACTGTTTTAATGAAGGTAAGTTGTTGATTGATTTATTATTACACTTTTCATACTATTGTTGGTTATTTTCAGTACAAAGTCAAGGGAAAGTTGATGATTTTCATCAATTGTTTTGGTCCGAACAGAAAAAACTAAACAAGCGTGAAAATAAAGGATATCGATTCCATCCCGAGTTAATGAGGTTTATATTTATTTTTGATAAATTACAAGCCACACTTACAAGATATTCCTAATTGCTGTTTAGATATGCGTTACTTCTTTATTCGCATAGTCGGAGAAGCTACTGCCTTTTAAAAGATTCTGGTATTCTTAAGCTACCTTCAGAAAGAACCCTGAGGAAGTACAGGTGTGTTTCTAACACACTGTAGCAAACAACCACTTACAAAAGTATTTAACAGAAATAACATGAAAAATGAAAGTGGAATCAATATTGATCTTTTAAAATCTCTGCACACTCCTGGTTCGATTGAAGACCATGATCACCAAGTTTCTGTTGTTTTTGATGAAATGTCCATTAAAGGTAACAAAGATTGAAGTTGGTTTGTGCAGTACTGACATTAGTGCTATATATACCGGTATGTAAATAAAAAAAAGAATTTGGAATATTATTACCTACAGCTATAAACAATTACAGCCACCCACGAGTAAATATTTTTGATGTGCTAAGCTAAAAGATTTAAAGAGAAAATATTCATTTGTTGTAGAAGAACTGGTCTTCCAGGCAAACTCTAAGAAGTTCATTGGTTTCGTTGATGGTATTGCTGTTGGAGAAAACATTAACCAGAGCAACAGTCTAGCCACAAATGTTTTGGGTATTTATGTTAAAGGTTGGCAGTCTTTGAATTGACAAAAAATAATGTATAATAATACTAGCAATTTCTACCCAGGAATTACAAATAATGAAATTTCACATCTTGTTGGTCATTATGGTACAGATGGTCTAAATGCAAATATGCTTGCTGCTATTGTGTTAAATGTCATGGATCTTCTACACAGACTGTCAAATCTTTGGCCAATGGTGCTGATAGGTATGGATTTCTTTTACATGCTGTCTATATTAGAGTAAATCGGGATGTATAATAATAATGAATAAACGGCTGTAGTCCTAACTCAGCATTATTTTTTTGAGAGGCGTGTAAAGCTAACTATTGAATCATAAATTTCAGGTGATGGCTGTCATGTGAATCGATCTATGTTTTTGATTATTTCTGTTTCTGATGGTAGTCAAGATTTCAGAACAGTTCATCCAATAGACCCAAAAAGGTATGATAAGCTTTTATGTTGTATTTTTATTTAGGTGTTTGTATTTTTACATTTTCAGGTACTTGTACATGGTGAGCGACCCCAGTCATTTGATTAAAACAACACGCAACAATATTTTGGGAAGCAAGGCAGTAACTTTAGCACCGAGGTATTTGTGGAACAAGGGGGACATGACGTGGGATATTGTTAAAAACGTTTATCATGATGAATGCGACTCATCCAGTGAAAATCTAACAAAACTGCACAAGATAACGTTTCGTCACATCTATCCGAATAGTTTTGATAAAATGAAAGTAAGCCTTGCTGCTCAAGTCCTATCTCGCACGGTGGGTAACTGCCTCAAAGAACACCGGCATCCTGTTATGAGTGAGTTTTTTCTGCTGATGGACAAATTTTTTGATATATGCAATAGCACAATTGGTCATAGAAATCCTAACATGGCACCATTTAAATCCTCTGTTGATGCCAGGCTTACATGGTTGGAAAATTCTTTTATTGCTTATTTTGACAATTGGGAGCAGAATATTGAAGACCGGGTGAAAAGAAATGGTGACAAATTTAGCAAACCTGAAAAAAAGAAAATGATTTTGTCAAGCGAAACTCTGGCGGGTTTAAAATTCACTGCTCGCTCGATTATTGGGATAGTAAGAGAATTGCTTGAAAGAGGAGCTGAATATGTGATCGTAAAACGAATTTCTCAAGATGTTTTAGAAGGCTTTTTTGGAAAAATAAGATCGCATGGACCCAACCGTAATCCAAACAGAGTTCAGTTTGCAGAAAGAGCAAATGCAGCAAATGTAATTAAATCTATTAAGCTGTCTTCCGGTTTCAATGTTAAATCATAAGTGGTATTGTTATAAAACTGTTAAAGTATGTAATGTAATATTTTGATTTATAGTGGTATGTCTTGGCTTACAATCATTACATTGAACATCCACGTTTTTTTACTTTGAACTTTGTAATAAATCATCTCGAAATGATGTCCGTTGTCCTTTGCCACTACTTTGCTTCTTGCTTGCAGTAAACAAATTTGTAAAGTGCTTTGCGAATGCATGGCCTCTAAATCGAACATACTTTTGAAGCATGCCTTCCAATAGTTTTATTTGAACCTCATATTCTTGGACTTCGTGCAGTTGTTCTATTTTTGTTTCAACCTGTTCAATCCCAATTTCCTCCAAAAGTTCTGAAGTTACTAGCTCAGCATCCAGTTCAGTTTTGGTAAGAGACAGCAATTGTTTTACTTTTTTTTCCATTTCAACAAAAAAGAATACACCAATTTCATTTAAATGCCAAAGATGATCGGTGCTTGGCTCTTTAAGTGCGTGATAGAAAGTTTCTTTAGTGCGATGAAACAGAGTTCTTACCATTCTTCCACCCACGTAACTGGCTAATTCAACTTCAACTTTTGTTAATTCAGTTGTATTTAAAATTTGTTTGGATATTTTGCATAATCGATATTGCATTAAATGTGATAATAAATTTATCAACAAGCTTCTTAGGTCAATTGGAAGATCAGATTTTAGCAATTGAATGTAACATTTTGAAAATTGGTTTGCTGTTTTGTTCGAATTGTAGAGTAAAACAATATTCTTTACATAACTTTGGTTGAAAACTTCAATGTTGTAATTTGGAAAAATGGATTTTAATGTGTTAATTGAAATTTCTACAAACTGCATTAATTTTGCTTCAGTTAGTAGTTCAAATTGTTTTTTTGACTTCGGACTCCGCTTTTTCTTTTTTATGGTTGGTGATGTGTCCTCAAAGTCTACTATTAGCACTGTTTCCAATATCTCGTCAAGATTTTCCGCCAATTCATCCATGTTAATTATTATTATTACTTTTACTTATATAATATAGATTAAAGATACCTGTTGGTACAATATGGTGCTGAACATAAAGCTTACAACCTATTGAATTCCATTATTATTGTTATTATTATTACTGATGCTTGCAATGTTTGTCGTCGCGGCCGATACCTGATCAAGCGTGACGCGGTGAACAGATGACATTTTAGAGGCGTAAATTTATAACGGGGAATTACCACATTCCGAACGTGTATGTGTACCGTTGCTATTATTAAAGTTGGTTTCAATGACAGTGTCTTCGGCAGCATGTCTTCTCCTTTTACTGCTTGTTGGCTGATTGCATGTCTCATCTGCTGGGTTACTTTGCTCAACTTTAGCATCCGGTAATTGGTCCCAACCCCCTATTATATCTTTTATAAAAGCTGCTTCCATTTTAAATATTTTACTAAAGAATTAAAATATTTTACTAAAGAAACTGCAAAACTGGAGTGAATCTAAATGTAAGGAGCGTTTTAGCTAAACAGTAAAATTTGAAATTATTTTACTTTAATTCGGATTGGTTTAGACATTTTTGTACGTAGGCTACAATTTAGGTTTGGCACTTGGATGCCTTTGTGTTTCTACAGAGGTAATTAAGCACCTTCTAATAAAACAAAAGAAACAACATCGTTGATGCAACTTGTTGATTGCAACAGGCGCAAGCACTTTGCGCCATATCTGTCTGTTATTGTATATGGCGGGGCGAACTCTACCCGCGCAATTCAACCGTAACGAATCTGACCCGCCATCTTTTGGTTTATATTGAATTTAAAGTTGGTTTAAAATGACGAAAGTCTTCTCCCAATAGCTCATTTTAAAGCTATTCACAGTCTCTATACAATTTAAATGTTTGCTTTTTATCTGAATGCTTTTTATGAACATAAATCGATATTAAGCTTAAGTCACGTGACTGAAGCTTTCATTCGTGGTAGAGTATTCTTTGATCCAACAAGTGTATATGAACTTGTAATAACAGAAAATTGATTATAACTATTAATAAAGTTTTTATGTTTGCTAGAAATTGGGTATTACTACTCTGTTTTGGGCACAAGCCACTTCTCATAAATTATCACCAAGTGCAAATGACCAATCTTCGAATATATTTTCAAAATATTATCTTTTTTTTATATCAGTATCAGTCTTAAGTGTCCTACCTTCCCCCATTGTACTATATTTTTTATTTAAT
Organism: Ciona robusta; assembly: GCF_009617815.1. NCBI lineage: Eukaryota > Metazoa > Chordata > Ascidiacea > Phlebobranchia > Cionidae > Ciona > Ciona robusta. The sequence continues at coordinate 5,741,129 of NC_143235.1, forward strand.
GTATGCATTCCATACTATTTTTAGATATGTGTGAAGTAGACCACTGATGTTCAAATGGCCTATCGCGATCCGGAGGGCGAAGACTAAAATATACGACACACGTAAATGCTAATTACGACGCATCATGTGCCTCTTTAAGATTCAAGCCTGTTTGAACCTCCTACATGCCCAATAATTACGTGTTAATTCATATTTTGACGCAAATATTCAACGTGTGAGTTGCTATTATGTCGTAATTAGTTGCCAGATCAAAGAATCGCTATTATGATGCAATAAATCCACGTGTGAATCCCTACTATTTCGTAATAAACAGTCTACCTAGACAAAACATGGTAAAGGCTAAACTACAACCATAGTTTAATCATAGTACCCTAAACATGACGAAAGACTGACATGGTTGCAGGATACTTTCATAAAAACCTTACTGGATTGGGAGGTAATCTATACTTTTGTTAATTTACATTAAATATAACTGAGGCGCTATACTGAGCAGCAAGATGTTAAAATGAACCATCCAATGAAAAAGAAAAGGCTGATGGCACATTCTACATTGGAGGGATTGGTTTTCACATCAAGAAATTTAATTGGTTTAAGTAGGCAGCTCCTCCAATGCACTAAATTAAAATACGAATTTGAACCCATTACCTCTGGGTTACAGGCAGGCGTCGCTAACCACGGCGGCGGACTGTATAACAATTGGTATTGTTTGAACGACGATGGGTAATGTTCGAACTTCAATGGATAAATAATGTATCCTACAAATGTACATAAACTTGTAATAACAGAAAATTGATTACAAGATTTTGATTACTGTTGATAAAGTTTACATTTTTGTCACAAACTAGGTAAGTTTTTCGTACAAGCTACTTCTCATAAATTATCTCTAAGTGCAAATGACTGAATTTCAAATATATTTCTAAAATATTATCTTTTTATTATATCAGTATCTTATAGTTGAATAACCCCTGAAGTATAAATTATTAAATTAAAAGCAAACCTTTAAAAGTATGGCAACGAAAACATACAAAACTACAACGTGGGGAAAGATGGGACACTAAATTGAAATATATTTACATTAGCAGTATTCTGCAACTTGTAGTTAACCTACCGAACTTAACCGGCTGTGTCAGTTTTTTTGCCATGTTAACTTTATACAACTCTAAACCCATATTTTTTTGTTCTTTTTATTTCAAATTAAAATCATATTTACCCCCGCCTATTTTCCTTATGCATATATCTCAGTTTGTTTTTAAAAAACTAAAACTAGTTTTATGAGACAAAATCAAACTGCGGTACGAAATATTCAAGGTTATTGTTTTATCAAGCTATGAAACTAGTTAAATTGTTCACACTTGCAAACTATAACATCCTATCGGTTTTGGTATTATTTTAGCGACATGTAAAATTAACACCTTACTATTTCGCAGTTTTTACCTTTTCAAAATTTACTGTTCTATTTTACATACTTTTTTTAATAAACAATAATCAGCTTTGACGCCCGTTTTATAAAGTCGTGATATTACTGTCGAATAATTCTGTAACATTATTTTCCTGATTATCATTAAATGGGGGTCCGTAAAAAGAAAGTTATAAAAAGTCTCATCCGACAAAGTGCCCCATCTTTTCCCAACCTATCTTCGTGGTATCACCTGAAAGCCGTCCTGTGTGTTTATTTTTAAAATATTGGGCAATATGTGTCCCATCTTACCCCACTTTACTATTTATTTTTTTTACGTATTTATTTTTATACCTTATTTTGTTGTGGATTACAATAATTCACTTCTTTGACACTTCACAAGTGTGCTTCTGAAACTGTGAACTATCGGTGAAGTTTTTTTCGGTGTTTTGTCTTTCATCATGATCCAATCTTTGGGTCAAACCTCTTTATAGCTGACTCCCTTATTGCACGGGTGGCTTCTTTGCGCACACTTTTGTTTTCATTAGAAGTGTAACTGGATAATATTTAAACATAATCGTCCGCTTACCTGCTAGGACGCTAGGTGTTGCGACTAGGCTTATTTCCTTCCAACTAAATAAAAACCTGTTTTTAACTGTAAGTGTGTTTCAACAACTTGTTTTGTCGCTATGTCTGGTCTTTTTATAAAAATATTTCTAAATCTTTTTTACCGCGATCGAAGAGACAAATAAAGGTATTATAATTATTTCTAATCGAACTTAGTAGTAAATGGTTAATTAAATTTAAATTCTACGAATTATATCAGGAATAGTATTAATGACGCCCTCTACAATAAGATGCGCCATGGTATTGAATTAAAGAAAGGTCAAAGCTTCCTGCAGAATTTTAGGATGAATAAATTTTGTATTTTAGTATTATAAAATAAGAAACCCAACACAGAACAAAATTGTTAAATTAATTTAATTACATTTGAAAATTTGGTGCGTTATCTTGCAGTTTTAATAAGAGGCAGTGATATAGAATTCAAAAATAGAAATGGAAAATTTAATGGAATTAGCAAAAAGTTTTCAAGGCTGATTAATGCTAGAAAGTTGATGGTTACAAAAGTGTACAAGCACAAACATATAGAACATAACAACGACATGCACATATACAAGCAGGTGTTAGTATAGCTACAAAACATTTGTTATTCGTTCAAAACTACATTAATATTGTACATTAAAAATAAAACAACAAAATCACAAATGCACACTAAAATTATTTAGCGTACTAAAATAAAACAATTTGATGAACCATAATAATAGTATTGAGTATTGTTAACATATTTTTTAGAAAAAATCAAAAATAAGTTCAGATCGTATAAACAAGTAATGATTTGTAATTAAAACATACATCAGATGTTTTATTAATACGAAATATTTGTTGCTGGTTTTACAAACAATTTTTAACATGATTTATACTGCAAAACAACTAAAAAGCAATCATTGCTGTCTAGTATCCAAGTAAACAGCAATTTGGTATGAAAAAAAAGAAAAAAGCAAAAGTTTTTTATTTAACTTTAAATTCTTTATCAAATTTTAAATAATACAGTTTAAATCCACAATAATTTTTACTATCAAAACATTCTTGAATGTTGAATTAATTTCAGGAATGCATATTAGTACCGTCATCACAGATTTCCAGCAGTTTTCCCACCAGAATACATTGGATTTTTAAAGGTAGAAGTTGCTTTTTTGAAAATAGGATTTTCTCCCTAAATAAGAATGTATTAGCTACAGAATATTAAGTAATCAACATACCAAACTTACCCCCTGCCACTTAGGGTTTTGAGATTCCTTCTGGAAGTTTTTGTATTCCCTTGCATCTTTGATGGAAGTTAAAAGTTTCCATATAAGCAGAATAGCAAGCCCAATACCAACAATAGCAGCAATAATTCCAATAATTATGTAGACTGGATTGGCATAGGTCGTACAAGCTGGGTAAAATCAATATAATTTAGCAAGTTACAATCGTTTAGTTTCATTTCTGTTAAAGGCTAATATTTAATAAAAAATATATTCAGTAACATCGTACACTATGACTAGAGTCTTTAACTAGTTATAGTGTATGCTGCATGGGGTTTGCCAGTGACAGGGTTTGGTGTTTTTTTTCCGACAGAAATCTTTAATGATATAAAATTGTAACAAACTTTGTAAAACAAATTAAATACTTTTGTCAGGTTCTACTTCTACCATGATGATTCCGTCAATTTCTTCAAACGTGGCTTGATAATTACAGTCATCTGTGAGGTCGGTGAATCGACATTCATTAGTGTAACCACTGTACTGATATTCCTTGGACATCTAAAAAGTTCCTTATATCTTTTAACAGTATCTAGATGATAATGTCAAACAAACTAAAAAATTATTATAAAACATACATACTTTTGTAACATTATACTTTGTGCATTGTTTTTCACACTCTGTTGTATTGTAGTTTCCAGTTTTCCAAGCTTTGCATTGAATGCAATCTTTATGTATATCACATATAACCAATGGTTTTGTTTTGCAATACTGACCGCGAAACTAAAGAAATGACAAAATTAAAATTTAAGAACTGTCGAGGAGTTAGTATAAAGACAGAAAAAAATAACCTTTGCTCCACCACGACTATTACAAACACACTGTCCGCATTCACATTCGCCGTTGCCGTTACATGGTTTGCTGGAGTCCACTGCGTCTGGACTTAAATCGTAACATTCAGTTTGATCTAGTGTGCAATCACAAGCCTTGCCTTTCCAACCATTTTGACATTCACAAACACCACAGTTGCATTTACCAAAACCTAGAATATGACAAAATTAAAGAAATAAGGTATATGTTGAAATTAAAATATACAGGCATGAAGACTTTTTCATATAGTTTTATTTCACTAAAAATTTACAGAAACCACAATAAAAAACATTTTGAATAATTAGAAGAGCTTACTGACCATTACAAACCCTTGCTCCAGCTCTATCACATGTTGTATTATCACACTCACAATATTTTCCATCGATTTTCTTGTTTGCATATTGTCTGTTGAGAAAATAATTGAACTGTGTTATAGAAAAGATAGAGAAAATTTTAAATAAAGCAATATCATACAAAGTTACAATGCCTCGAATTTTTTTATATTATTTCTTATACATATTAATATTTTTGGACTTTGCAAATTGATTGTTTTTGGAAAGAAATTTGTTTTAATTGTAAGCAAGGTCAATCACACCTGCTTATGACCCTGAATGTCCATCATTTGCAGAAATAGGAAGTGTTTTCTTACAGGAATTAAATCAAGAAGAAACTAATTAAACAATTTACATGCACCCTCAAAGTAAATTTGGGTTGCAGCAAAAAATGGTTAAAGAGCCTATAATACGCTCAGACATGTTGGTTTTGAATAAAAATTTACACTTAATAAATACTATCTATGGTATTTTTTTGGAAAAAAATGTTAAGTTTGGCCAAAAACATGTTTTGAAAGTGGCAAAAAATTCGCCTATTGTTGCGTCACGCGCGGGGGCTTTGCTAGCGGAAAATGCATTTATGTTTGCAGCAAACTATAGTGTACTGTCGACATAGTGTTTCCTGTTTGTTTTAAATTAGGAAAAAAGTGTAGGTATTGCCTAGGCCTGATTTTATTTAAAAATAAATGTTTTTTTAAGTTGTTTGTAAGTACATTACACTATTTAAATTTGTCAGTTTACAAAACTTGAAGTGACATTAGTGAGGATCCTAGTAGTCAACTTTTAATAAGTATGGAGCCTTTCCAGTTTGAACCTGTACTTCCAGAAAGTATTGGGGAAGTGAACTGGCCAAGTTTACCAACCATGGAAAAAAAGTAAAGCTAAGCAAATCAAAAATACAATTTGGTGGTTTGATTAAGAATACCATGCAAACATGATTTTTTGACACAGACCAAAGCATGGAATACGAATGTACAAAAATCACTTTACACTAATATAGTATTTATTTTTCCCCTCATGCCAAAAAGATAGTTAAACATGGTTTATAACGTTTATTTTGTTTAAACAGTATTGCTACACAGCTGATGAGAACTTTGTTCGGAATAGCTGGAAAAGAAAAACAGAAAGATTCCATCAATCCTGGCCAAAAGTACAAGCGAACAACATTATAGTGACAGTTCAACAACGTTTGCAAAATTATTTCATCATTCAGTTTTGAATGATCTTGTCTCATACAGAAAGCATTCAAGAATTATGTTGTTTTAAATTAAGTACATTCAACGTTACTAAAAATACACGTTTAAGTATTGGATTATTTTCATTGTTTTGAACAAAGAGCGATTGTACCAGATGATGGACCTGTTTCTTTTAAGTTATTCCAGTTATAGTTTACAAACACTAATTCTCCACTAAGCTTTGTAGGCTATGTTGTGTGGTTAGACAATGGTCTCCAGGCAGTAACTGCCAATAAGTTGCTTAAGCCATTGAAAGTATTATTAATATATTAAACAATATTTGTCTTTCTTATTTATCAAAAACTACACCAATAAACGATTAAGCACTAATAGGGAAAGTCAAATATTGTGTCTGTGATATTTTTTTGCTAAATGAGGTGTCTTTGAGCACCTTGCAGGTCTAACATGCACAAACTTATAGTAAACCATTAAATAGTTTCATAGCAGTAAAGTGCTGACAGACATACACCACAATATTTATTCGCAAGAAGAACTAATTACTTGCAAATGCAGGATCCACATTGACACTCTCCACCACTGTTGCAGACAACACCGGTTGCTGGATCTGTGCAGTTAGCAAGATAAGATTCAATTCCAAGAACATCTTTCTGATCACAGGAGCAGTCAAGACCAGTAAACCCGGTTTCACAAACGCATGATCCACATTCGTAAACACCATGACCTGATGGAACAACAATAACAATAACAACTTCACATTTAAACAAAACTACATGAAATTATTAACCATCAACAACATGAGCACAAGCAGTTTTAAGTTGGTGGACTACTCCTTTAAAACTTAATAAACTGTTTAATTCATAAACACAAGAGTTTATAGAAAAAACAAACACTGTTAATAGCAGGTTAATACAATCAAAGTATACAATTTTTAAATAAATGATTTCGTACCAGAACAATTAGTTGTTGGTGCCTGTGTTTCTTCGCACTGACAATCACAATGTGATTCAACATTTATCGTTACAACTTCATTATAACCATACGGAGAAACCAAAACTTGAACTGGCGATTTCAAACATTTCTCAGTTGACAATGTAAATGTAAAGTTTACCTAGTATACAACAACAAAACATCTTGAATAATTAACTAAAAAAAAACAAGCTGTAGGCAAGATTGCTGTATTTTTCAAATTCATATACATAAAAAAATTCAAAATTATTTACTAAAACCAAAAGTATTTCCAAAATAAAGCTTTCTAGTTCTCAATTTCAATAATTTATGAACTGCTTCATATAATGTCCATACATTGTTGAACAGAAAATATATTATCATTTTGTCTGCTAAATCACCACTTTAGACATTAGATTTAAGTTGACAGTTTTTTGCCTTTTAGGCCAGAAAATGATTTAAAAAAAATGATTAAGGAAGTACTGTATTGTGGATATTCTGCTTACAATGTCTCCAAGTTTAACTCCCTCACATTGCATGCCAGGTATGGTTTGGTTCTGACAATGAGCTGTTTGTGATGAAACAGTGACCTCTGGTGGTGCTCTGATTTCAAGAAGAACCTGAAAAAGAGTTGACATCCAGGTTATGTCGAACCATAAACTATTTTAATTCAGTCAATATTTAGCACTTTTTCAAACTTTAAATGTGACTCACTGGAACATTTACAAATGAGAAACGTAGAAAAGAAAACTTGTTTAAAAAAATAATAAACTATGACCATATAGAAAATAACAACTATTACACTAATATAATAAAAATAGATAGATGTAGATGAGATGTTGAAAAAATAAGAGACAGATAAAAACATACCTGCCCTTTTAGGTCATTGTAAGCATTCTGTATAAGTTGAATAATATTTGATGAATCTCCAGATAATTCACCAACCACAGATTTAGGAATCATTTTTTGTAAATTCTGTATGAATGCAATGTCAAATATATGTTGGACAAAGCTTAATAGATAGAAGTGAAAACAAGGTATTTGAATGGCCTATTTTCTATATACTGTACTAAATCTTGATCAAAACGCTTTTTTGGTTTTATTTTAAAAAAATTACCAGCATTGAATTTCTGTTAACTTTTTATAACTGTACAATTAGGAACTCAATGCATTTTGGTTTGCAGTAAACATATTAGAAACCATAAAAACACATTGTGGTCTTTGGCATGGTCTTACCATGCTATAAACACTAGGTTTATTCAGCCAATTATAAAAAACATATCTACCGTGTAAGTTTGTATAACACTGGTAGTTACAGCAAAGATTGGTTGTATGTTGTGACTGGTTATCTTTCTTACAAGATGACCAATGGAAGGATAGTCCTGCAAAGTATTTATTAAGTTATTGTGAGGATCAGAGTTCAATATAAAAACACTCGTACTTTATGTTGCACATTACTCAGCAGGTACTACATAATGGAATTAGGATTAGCTCATTAGGATGTTTGATTTAGTAATCAATAGTGTCAAACTAAAATTTTTAATTTACTGTTCTTGATTTACCACCATTCTTAATCAAATATTAACAATTAATGTTATATATATAGGGATGGGCTGAGATCCAAATTATTCGGATTCGTTCGAATATCCACGCTCCAATATTCGAACGAATCCGAATATTCGATGACGTCATTTAACCTAGTTCAATGTGGTGAAACAAATGAAATTATTTAATCGCTGCATATCCATCTTGTTTTTATTGGTAAAATGGTAGGGTAGCGTACCACTATTAGCCACATGACATCAAAGGTTAAACTATATTTTTACACTTTCATATAAAATTCAGAATTGCAAAGTTGGTGGATTAAAACGTTGTATTGACGAGTACATATCTCTTCAAGAGTACAGTCGAGTTTAATTCACATTTCGTTCAATGATACTACAACTGTAGCCAGGCATGTAAAATGTGCAAATCGTGATAGTTTCGTTTTCATATTTTCCAAAATCGGACATGGTAAAAGCTAAGTTTTTTCGAGTGCGGCGTTTAAGTAATAGCAGGAGTACGAGCGCTAATGATGTCATTAAAGAGAAAAGGCGCACGGGAACAAGTTCCGTTTTAGATGCAAGTCGCCGCTAATCAAAGTTGCACAAACACGTGGTTCACGATCAAAGAGGCAGCACAAGAAGTGAGTTTCATGAATTGCAGTGTTGCAGAATGTGGAATTCATGTAAACAATTTTTTAAACAAAATGTATTTATAACTGTTATTTTTTTGTAATGATTTTGTAATGTTTAAATTAAATAAATTTATATTTTTTCGATTTTAATAAGAAGCTATGCGCGGAAACACTGTCCACTTCAGAATTTGCAAGCACTGCGATTCATTACGTTTCTAGAGTTAATTCCTAACCAACAAACTGGGTTAGGTAATAAACGGTAATGTGAAACCGCATTATAGTAGGTTATAAAAGACTTTTTATATCTAGGCAGCCAGGAAAGTTACCCTTTTAGCGCAATTAATGGTGTGTGTGTGGCAATTTGGGGGAAATAGAAAGTATTCGGATTCGACCGTGCATACCTGCACCACATTGTAAAAAGCTTGATACTCAGACTAGAATAGTATATAAAATTAAGCTCACCATCGCATTAGCATTATAATAATGACCGTTATCATCCAAGTAACAATTTCCATCGTTGGGAAGAACAATTCCACCAAGCTTTCCATCCCCAGCATAATGAAAACTCGCATCAGTCGAATACACAAGAAGATGTGTTGCATCTTTTCTCCAGTTGATTTTTTCCTGAAAAGTAAATTGTAACATTATTATTAACTGAATCACGTATGACATCGGAACCTGCGACAACGGGCGGTCGGTGGTTCTATTGCTACAGGACGTGGAGTTATTTGAAAACTCATTAATTTTTTACTGTAACTATTGATGAAATCTGTGCTCCACAAAAAAGGGAATAAGTTTTGTGACAAAAAACATCGAGTATGAGCCTCATATTTTACGCCGTGCCTCGGCTAGGGAAATAAATTCATTTTTGTGGAAACTGATGAAATGCAACCTCAGTCCAATTTGCAAGCAGTCAGTGGTATAAAAATTGTCTGATTTATAAAAAATGTGTAAACTTTGAATTTTGAGTGATACATAACGTAACAAGTGTACAAAAATTTAAAATAAAATATTTTATGGGTAAAATTAATATCTTGAAATTGTGATTCACGAAACTTTGGTTCTCATGCAGTACCTGCTAACTACTATTTTTGGCTTCTGTCCAAGCTCTGCCGGGAGAATACTTTGTAATATCATATTACAACATTTACATTTTGTATTCTGCTTTATACATTTTGTATTGGGCTATATACCAAATCTTTGTCAAAATCGCTGATTCAGCAAAATAAATTTGGCCAACCTAAACTTCGGTACATCACTAAATTTAATGAAATATAGTAAAGTAGGGTAATAAGCACAATGGGGTACTTTTGGAGTAAGATAGGACAACCTCCCTAGCCCGCTAAAATTCATTTTTATCACAAACAGCTTTTGTGGGAAAAAAATTTGAGACTAATAAATAGTATTTGTGGGTAAGCTTATGTTCAAAAGGAAGTACTTAAATAAAAGTGATAAATTATAAAAGAAAAGCTTTAGAACAAGGCGGTTAAAAGTATGTAGGAGATATTTTGCGTTTGTGAAAACAAGGAAAAGTTTGTTTTTTATTGCCCCGCTGATGTTTTTTTTACCCCACAGTCTGGGGAATAAAAACAGCACAAAATTTTGAATAAAATTTGATGAATACTGTTCCTTAAGATTAAAACTTTTTTTTTTAGTTTATTACTTGGGGAGAAAATCAAAAGTTCATGTTTTCTGTTTTTTTATTACCCAACTTAACTATTTTAAATTGAGAATACCTATTATATATATTTTAAACTACAGCAATGTCAACTGCTGAAATGATGCTAATTATTGAAATGAAACTTGATTTTGGATCAGACGAATAATAAAAAGTAACATATACTGTATAGAAAATGAAATACAGAATTAAAAAAGTGTAGGATCTCTATCTATTTATGCTGACAATTTATAATAAACATACATCACTTGTGAAACCTAATCTTAATAAAATAAATGTACATAGTATAGTACAAGAATAGCCCAACAAATTAGCACCAGATAAAATAAGAAATAGCTAACAAGGTTTTATAGCAGGTGTGCCAAACCTTTTTTGATCCAAGATCTCTTTTCAAGTAACCAACTGCATGCGTAGCTAGCGCCAATGTATACATGCCGAAATACTCTTGTATGCGCTTATCCTCTGTCCAAGCAACTACAGCGCTTCAATAAGCTATGCCATGGTATTGATTTATCAGCAACAAATACTTCAATTACACAAATTTCAATGACTTCGTTACCAAAACTAATTGGAATGCTTTTAATGTGCAACAAACAAAAAAATTTACACATACGATTGTTGCGTCACATGCCATCTTCATCTTTAAGAGGCCCCTAGTTGTGTTTTTGCAGGAAAAACCCTCTCATAGCCCCCGTTTGACCGTGTTCCTTTTTAAAGTGCCACTTCTGATTTGCTTTTTTTGCCAACGCTACAGTTGTGTTGCATATTAAACAAAGTGACTTTGAAAACGAATAAACATGAAAATCTTGGCTCGTTTTCCAGCCATGCTACCAACGTTTGTTGCGATCGATAACTATAAGGTTCTTAAAAATATCCGGAAGCGTCAAACTTTTGGGGAACTTAGTCAAAAATATTTAGTTCAAGGCACAGAGAATTGCTAGTGTACAAATCATGCAGACCAGGTTGAGGAAATTATTGTAAATAAATGACTATGGTTTCCTGATTTTTATGTCAAAGTAGTCGCCATCTTAAATATTTTTCTGCGTGTTGCCGTATACAGTACGTAACTAACAAGATTCCTATTTTTTGTTCTCCCACGTTGATAAAATTAATGATTTGCCAATTATTTGATTAATTGAAGGCCACAGCAAATTATTTTATTGAACCTGTTGCGGTCGACCTAAGATAGGTCCACGGGCGATAGGTTGGGCACGACTGTTTTATAGTTTAAAAAAACCTGTAAGCAGCAAAAATAATTAAATGCCTTACCTTACACACAATAGCTTGCATCATAGCATCAAGACCACCCTCAGGATTATCAAGGTTGGAAGAGTGTGTTACATTATTTACAGAGTTAACAAAGGCATCGATCTCAGGAGTTAAAGGTAAGTCATTGTGGAAACTATATGTTGGAACACATGGTGCTTTATCATTGCATGGGTTTCTAATTCTAGAAAAACACAAATACAAGTGTAAGAATAGATTGACCTAATTAAAAACACTGACAATCAGTATTTATACTAAAAAAGTAGCCATTATGTAATGTTTTGAATTAAACCAATTTACCCAGATATTGTACATTTATACAACTTACTTGGCAGGTACAGTTGAAATGTACGGCATGACTGTTTTATCGATAAATGAACCAAATCCAAGACGAAAATCTCTTGTGATATTCTGCATACTGGTTCCTAACTCTCGACCTAGTGCTCTTAACGAGTTAAGATCATTTTCCATAGATTTTGAAAGATCAAGCAGATAATAAAGATCAACCGGATAATCTTCAGCTTGTTTAAACGAAAGTTCAATATTCAGTGGATCACCTATTTTTAATTTAAAAATATTACATTAAAATACCGCTCACAGGTTAGTATAAAAAAGCCTACACAGGTAGTCGTATCAAATATCTTTTGTTACAAAAGAATTTTCCATTTATTTCAAGAAGTATTTTGGTTATCCTATTTCTGATCTCTAGTAGGTGAAACTTAGGCAAACAAAGTGATTATTAGCCCGGCAAAGGCAGCATTTATTTTCTAACACCCACAACCTTATTTAAACATAGTACAATGGGGTAAGATAGGACACTTAAGCACATATTGCCAAATATTTCCAAAATCACAATAGATGACGGTTTTTCGGTAATACCACGAATTAGTACTATCGTTCCTTTATTAATTGACACCAATTTAATAAAATACAATAAAACACACGAGGAGTTACTTAGTGATCCGCACAACAGGTGAAATTTTACAAATTCGAAAAGACACAGGATAAAATGGGACAGGTTAAAATCATTGTTAATTTTGATTATTAAGTTTATTTATAAATAGGAATATACGTAAATAACACGAAATAATACTGTATCTTGAAAAATTAGGTCTAACGTTTATTTTTCTGCCCTACTGCTATAGTTTTTAACATGTTACCTATACATTATATTATTGCATAACAATTGGTATTGTTAGAACGACAATGGGTAATGTTCGAACATCAATGGATAAATATTGTATCCTACAAATGTATATGAACTTGTATTAACAGAAAATTGAATATAACTGTTGTTAAAGTTTTTATTTTTGCTACAAATTGGGTAATACTACTCCGTTTTTAGCACAAGCCACTTCTCATAAATTATCACCAAGCGCAAATGACCAAACTTCCAATATATTTTAAAAATATTATCTTTTTATTATGTCAGTATCTTATAGTTGAATAACCCCTGAGGTATAAATTACTAAATTAAAAGCAAATTTTTCAAAGTTTGGCAATGAAAACATACAAAACTACAATGTGGGGAAAGATGGGACTCTAAATTAAAATATATATACACTAGCAGTATTCTGCAACTTGTAATTAACCTACCAAATTTAACAGGCTGTGCTAGTTTCTTTGCCATGTAAACTTCATATATACAACTTTTTGAATATTAAAAAACAGTAATCAGCTTTGACACGCGTTTTATAAAGTCGTGATAATACTGTCGAATATTTCTGTGACCTTATTTTTCTGATTATCATTAAATGGGGGTCCGTAAAAAGAAAATCAAAAAAAGTCTCCTCTGACAAAGTGTCCCATCTTCCCCCACCCTACTATATATTAAAAAGCGTTAAAACCTTAACAATGCAAAATACAGAAAAATAATACATAGCATACTTATTAAGATTGCATAAAATTCCTACTGTTTGCAATGTATATTATTACAGTCCGAACCCGACTAGTGCTTATTTGAGCAGAACACCAGCTCGACCAAGGTGTGTTAACCTATGTGACCGATCCTCATTAAACAGACAATAGTAAGAGTAGATAGTTTCAGCACATTTTTTGAGAAACAACAATAAAACAAAATAGCAGATGTGCAGCTGACATTCATCCAACACCCAGGCAGGCACATAACAAAACTGCAAGATATAGCGCTAAGTGGCCAGACAAACAATAGATCCTACATCTTCCTTTAAATGAAATAGGAAAATTATTGATGCTTGGGTCAGCCAACCAATTTCGGCTCAGTAAAGCAGTTGTAAGTGTATGCAAAAATATAACTAACTGCTTGAAACAACTTAACTCGATTGGCAATACTACTATAATCTAGGATATCTTAGAATATCTAAATATTCTGTAATGTGCATCCCTACTAATCACACACTTGAGGGGATGTGGCTACAACAAAAGTCTTTGCAAAAGTAAAAATAAATTTGCTATACTAAAAAAATTAAATAAACAACTTAGTATCATAACCTGGTCTTATCCTTGAATTAATAATCTGAGGACGAATCTGAGTCGCTTTACCCACAGCTGATTCGCCCACATTTGAATGAGGTTTGTTTCCTGCAAAATAAAATAATAGGAATAAAGGGTGGCCGCTCTCATTCAGAAAGGCGAGAGGCAGTGTTTTTAGCGAAAAACGAGAAAACAAAAAAACGCAGGTTTCGCTTTTACGAATAAATCAGTCATGTGACTAGTATGTTCCTACGTCACAATCACGGAGTTCGTAGTAAAAAAACGATATCGCTAGAGATCACTGTTTGAGGACGAATATCTATGCCTATACTGGACCAATTTGCACAAGCAAAGTATTTTTTGGGATCAATAAAACGGTCGCCTTTTAAATTTACCACAAAAAATAAACGTAACGCGGTGTGTGTTTATGCGCTTTAAAGAAACGATGCGCCAATTTATACTGTGTAGTAAACAATCCTCATGTTAATCAACTCCTATTATGCCGCAAATAATTAGATACATTATATCTCTGTTACTTTCTGAAATAATCGAAAATCTGAAATAATCAATAATGTAAGTTCTATTATCACATTATCTGTATGCGGTAGGGTTTATGAAACTATGCTTAGTTCAGAGGCGTAGCCAGGGGTTCAGTCCAAAGTTATTATAGACTAAGTTACGAAAGGGATTGTCAGTGCTGTTTTCCATTGTTGCGTGTCTGTGACGTCATAGTCACGCCATTACGGATTCCACAGCATGGCATTTTATCATTGCTGGGTGCTGTTTTTCGTCTTAATATTGTGAATTTTTTAAAAATGGCTTTCTACAAACGTTATATCTTATCACAATAATAAACACATAAATAATCAAATTTAATTGAACACTCAATCGATTAAAAGTAAAAAAAGTAGAAAATAGTAAGTTACTATTTTTGGTCCTCTGCTTGAATTAATAAGTCACCCTTTCTATGTTCCGGGTCTTTATGAAATCGGAAAACACATACACCTTATCTGCTAGTACTTAAGCAGTTTGGAGCTGCATGTCCATTCATGTTGGGTTATAAATATAGTATACTATTATGTAAACTAAGCTGATTGCTGCTAGTATTAATCAGAATAATCTCCACTGTAAAGTATCCCGTAAATCACACTTTACACTAAAAACCAGTCAAAATACCAATCTACTTCACATAAATTATTAGATTTAGAATTATATAACAAGATTTATCTTGGAACTTATATTTTAAATGTTAAAACAAACGCTATACGTGTTTTCTAGCTTTGTATCGTTTACAATATCAAATAAACACAATCAAATAAAGCCGACCATGTATTTGTGTGGGCAATTCACGCTTTGTAGAATCTGTAATGGCGGAGCAAGTGCCGTTTCCTGACGTGACGTTGGGTCAGTCCAATAGGTCCGGACTGTTTAAAACCCAATAGGTTGGTATAGTCATAGTGGTAAGCGCGCCTGCCTGTAAACCAGAGGTAATGGGTTCAAGCTCGTCGCTGCTACCATTGTGGGCGTATATGTTCTTGGGCAAGACACTTAACGGCAATTGCTCCAACCCAGTAGTCACTAATGGGTTGTCTAAATTATCAGGCATACATAAAAAATACAAAAAATCCCAACAAAAAATAATCACCCACAAATAGGAATGCAGATTACAGAATTTCGAATCCGTGAGATTCGAATCCTTTTGTATTCGAATCTAATTACGGGATTCGGTATTTTGTTTAATGACGTTAACACCTGTCATCTCATACACTATATCAACAATTTTTAAAACTTTATAATTAAAAAAAAAAATTTTTGTGTTTGTGGGATTTTCCAGAGTATACGTTTTTCAACGTCTTTTCATAGCCTGCAATATGTTTCATGACGCAAAAACTACCCAATAGTACAATTTTTGATCATTTTACAACTCATAATCTAACTACTATGAAAGAGTCTATAAACTGACTTTTGTGGGTAAAATTCTTTTTTTTCTATAAATATAAAAAGATTCAAAATTCTAGATTCGGAATTCTAGATTCGAAATAAAGTATTCTAGGATATCCTAGAATACCTAAATATTCTGTAATGTGCATCCCTACCCACAAAGTAACATACACGGTAACTCGTAAACTGGCTTGAGGTGTTGTTTAGTCGTTTCTGGCGACACGCGAGGATAAAGTAAGTTACATTCATTCAAATCAAGTAGTGTTACTTATTTGGCTGATTGCTATTAGACAATGATCGTAAGGTACGCAGATGCGAACCACAATAACACCTTGGAAGCAATAAATGCTGTTGAACATTACATGTTTTATTTTTATATAAATCTTGTGTTTGTGGTTTTTTTTTTATTAAAACATTTGTAAATCGTTTTTATTAAAAACGTTTATAAATCTTATTTTATGTGATTGGCAATATAGGCTTTGCCTGTTTTGTGGGTTAACCGTTATGTTCGTCTTTCTGTTTCACAAGTGACACCATTCTTTCTCTTTGATTACTTTGGCAACTGACTGTTAAAGTAGAAAATTATATGTAACTGCATTCCCAATGCAAAAAAAGATTTAAATTATGACAGTTTGTTACATCGTGTTTAATACAGACCAATAGATGTGTTATTTTGTTTTGATATAGTCGCGTTTCAACCGAGGGATACAGAATATAACGGCGCTGGCCATGTATTTTGTGGCAATCGTTCATTTGCGGTTAAACAGTCTCCACCGTAACCCTAAAACATTCAGTTTGTTATCTCCTTGATTGCTGATAAGTGATAATGAACACGTCAATGGGTATTATGATCTCAATAATTGACGCATCAAATGCTTTTATGATGCAAATAATTAATGTGTGAATCGCCACTATGTTGTAACAAAGCATTATGCGTGGTTGAGGAAAACTTAGATAAAGATCGACTTTAGGAATGGAACGACTGTAGACTAGTTAACGAAAGGCTAATACTGATAAGCGGTCCTGATAGCGCAGTATTAAAATATGACGTCATGTTTTGGACCGATCCATTTTTTGGGTTCTGGCTACTAGGAATGTGTCGAGCCGAGCCCGAACTCAAAAGCTCGTGCCCGAGCGTCTGCTTTTTTGATGTTCGGCACTCGGCTGAAAACTGGGTCAAGCGCTGAGCCTTATACTATTGCTATAATATTGCATGCGAGAGCGAAAAATATTGAAAATAAAAAAGTGAAGCTACTAAGAGATAATGAGACCATACAGCGTAGCTTTCTCTTTAATTTTTTTTGTTCGTTGTAAATTTGCTCTCTTGCAAGTAACGAATCGCAACGTCAGCGAATATGCCCGTATCGAATTACAATCGGTGTCAAATTACACAAGCACCCAATGTTTCCATGTCTAACTTTAAATATAATGCCAAAAACTCTTACACTTTGCATTCAATATTACATTTAATATTACAACATGCCTTGCATTCAGTATTACATTATTTCGCTAGTAAGTGGGAAATTTTTTATTCAATTGTTATGTCACTTGTCCTCTTGCAACGTTTTTATTAACTATGACGTTTCATAATATAACAATCGGGAGGAATGTGCCCACCTCTAACCAACCACAAGATCAAAACATCGTGTTGTGAGCGTCACATTTATTTGCTCTGCGGGCGTAGGAAGTAAAGGAAGACGCATGCGGTAGCATTACTGAAATAAAAAAAGAGTAGAACGCGCAACTGCCCAAAACCGTGATATATTCTTTTTTCTATTCGCGTGACCGCCAACTCCGTCCCAATTTCGCTTGGTCCCTATTGTAAAAGATAGGCGCATAGTATTTTTGAAAGGTTTTAGCTTTTTATTTTAAAAACTACACCAACTATTCCAGTTTATTAGGACAGTTTAGTTATTTAGTAGGTTTACGCTTACAGTTTACCACTTGTTTAGAGGAAATTTAATTATTTAAAAAATTTAATTAAGAACTTCAAACAAACGGTTTGTTTTAAATTATATACATTAGAAAATAGTTGTTTTACACTATAACTTTACATTTACTACAATAGTAAACGGGAACGACCTGCGAAAGAGAGAGAAAGTGTATCACCTCTCTCCTTTGTCGACATTGGAGATGCGCGTTCTATTCTTTTTTATTTCTGTGGGTAGCATACATTCCACACCTAACAAGCGAAGCAATCGTTGTGAATTTATGCACATGAAAAATGCTGAAATGAAACTCTGGTTCCGCAATCAAACAATGTATTTTTGGCTTCTGTCCAAGCTGACCGGACCGATACTTAATATCATATTACAATTTCTGTTGGTTCCAATTTACTGATAGCGCTGCTTCTTGCTCTTATATTTGAATCAATTAAAACCCACAAAATCTCGATTAACCTGCCTAATTATCACAAACAAAAATTATGCACAAACTACTAATCGTATGGAAGAGAATAAAACACGATTGTTTACCAACAATTTATTTTTTGATGTAACAATGGTAATGGTTTATCAAAGTTAATATGACGTAAATAATTGTTTCATAACCACGATGAACATGTGTATACCTTGAATTTTACATTTTGTAACAGTGGGAATTACGAAACGGGACGTCTCTTTAACCGCAAACCGCGTGTTCTGTATTATTTCGATTAACTGCGCTTTTCGAACAAACAGGAGGCATTCTCGTACTCCTTTCTTATTGATGACGTCATAGGTGCTCGGGCTTGTGCCGAGCTTTTCGTAGAAGTACAATCATTTAAGTAAGGTTTAAGGCGCATTTTGAATTTGCCACATTTGATCAAACAAAAGTGATCATTAATTACTCGCTAATTATGCGCTGTTTTAATTCTGAAAATTTAGTCTAAAAATATATATTATGATTTGATCTTAATCAAGAGACTAAAAAAATAAATGTCAGAATTAAGAATTGAAATAAGTGCAGAAAAAATTAGCCCAAAAAACAACAACAAGAACAACTGTTCAACGAAAATGGATCTATACGACCAATACGTGCTTAATAAGTGCAACTTACCTTTACTGTCAATAGTTTGATTAGACCTTGGATTAATAATTGCATGTTCTGGACATCTTTCACCCTCCACTTCCAGGTTTTCAGGTAAATCACATCGAGAAATAACAACATTAGGATTGTTTGCATAATTCTGAAAACATTTATAATATCAGAATTCAAATCAGTAATGCAAAAAGGTTTACCCTTTTCTTATTGTAAAGCATTTTACTGACCAAAGGCACAGTCTAGTGCGGGCGCATGTGTGATGGGAAGGGTTGTTGGTAAGGTGTGATCTAATGTTTTAAGTTTGTCGTGAGTTCGTAATTATCAGGTAACGTAATTCATTACGCAACAATCGGGAGGAATGTGCTTGCTGCCCAACGAACTCGGAGATCGAAACATCATGTATTAACGTCACATTTTTATGCTCTACCCGGGCTTTAAAAATAAAGGAAGACACATGCAGTAGCATACACTCAATACTTACTAAGCGAAAACAATCGTTGTGAATTTATTCACGTGAAGAATGATGAAACCCAACGTCAGCATAATTGGCTAGCAGCCAGTGTTTTATTAATTATACGTTTTATATAAAGCGTTTAAACTTTTGAATATTAATATAGGTTTTCATAACATACCAAGTAAACAAAAATAAAATATTCTATGGGTCAAATTAATATCTTGCAATCGGATTCACGAAACTCTGATATTTGCGCGGTGCCAAAGAACAACGTTTTTGGACCCCTGTCCAATCTGGGCCAGATAGATAAATAAAACTCTGGACGTTTTTCGACAATCCGGACAGTGACATTATCACTAGTAAAAGGGTATTTTTACAATAGTGTTTTTATCTTACAGAATAAGTTCAACCTAACTTTATTGGAGCCTATGGTAGTTTAATAAAATTAGCTACATACGGAATCTTCACACCATGCACATCCAGGTATGCTGATACAATCACTGCACGATTTGGCCTTGCTATCGATACATGGGTTGGTTGCAGCTGAAATTGTAGGAGAAATAAGATATATATAGTCAAGTAATAAAAAACGGCAAACATAAACTTTTGATTTCCCCCCTAAATAATAAAAAAAATAGTTATATATATATATATATATATTGATATAGTGATATACTATACATATTTTAAAAAATGCATATATATATATATAATATATATATCAATATATATATAAAAATGCATATATATACATTAATATATATAGTCAAGTGAGGTAATAAGAAACAGAAAACATAAACTTTCAATTAAAATTAATAGGAAATTTTGTGCTGTTTTTTATTCCCCAGGCTTTGGGGTAAAAAATACATTCACGAGGCAACAAAAAACAATGTTTTCAAAAGCAACTTAACTTGATCTGAAGAAAAAAAATAATGTTAGTACAGGGTAATAATACAAATATATTATTTTTACTTCAGCACTTCCTTTTAAACATAAGCTTACCCACAAATAACATTTATTAAACTAAAAACATAAGTTTCATAACCTATATAAAGCAGAAGAAGTAACCAGAGCATTATACTTAATTTAACTTAATTATAAAGGCTTTTGAAAATCTAAATGACATCTTGACTTTATCTAAACTAAATTCAGCAACATATTCATAAAAATGACCTGTAACTAAACAGCCTTAACCTAAAACATAAATTACAGTATCAGAAAATGTAGGTAAAGCTGTAAAACATCTGTTTTTGATACTTGGTTACCTTTAAAATTAATTGAATCATTAATTAAAATAAAATAATTTACATACATAACTTTAAAATTAATTTTATCACAAAGTTAATATTGGTTGGAGAAGAAAAAATAAAAGCAGAAAAAAACACAGTTGTTTTTTTAAAAAGTATAAAATGTTTGTAAAATTAAAATTTACCAGCAATAAGGTACTTAAATATGTAGCAAATACCTAAATTTATTATAAACTTATCACGAAAGTCCTTCTCACAAAAAAAGTTTACCGAACCCCATAAAAAGATTTTTTTGTCAATTTTTTGTTTGATTTAGTAATTTGTGTTTTACCGAGAAAAATAATTATCACCTAGAAGGGCAGTTAGGATAAAAAACAAGCCAAATAAATGTATTTTTTACCTACAAAAGCTGTTTGCAATAAAAATGAATTTTTAGCGGGCTAGGGGGGTTGTCCTTTCTTACCCTAAGCATCCCATTGTTTTTTATTACCCCCCTTCACTATATAATATTTATATCGGTACATATATGTTAATATGTACAAAATTTATATAGATAATGAGAAAATAATTGTTAGGTAAATCTTACCTTTAACTAGAGCCATATAAACACACCAATATAACACTGTAATATAATTCATTTTCATTGGAATTGCTTGTAATCACATTAATACTTCATACATTAAGTAAAAGTTATAATTAAACCTAAAATGGAGTACAAACATATTAAAATACAAATCTAGGCTAATTAAAAGAAAGAAAAAGAACGAAAGTTTAATTTAATTGTTTAGTAAACTAAACACAAGATTAGTACCAGTGCTAGATTTTAGTTGTAACATGATCCTCGAAGCTTGATGAATATTTTTAATTTAACCAAAGACATTACGGTGGTTGCCAGAAACGTTAAAACAAAGTTGCAAAGCAATTGTCTGGTTTGTTAGCTGAAACACCTTTAAGTTTTGGAAGCTCTAGTCTAAGAATTTCAGTTGTAAGAAGTACTTAAAATATTATAACAGATTTTGTGCCAAACAAAATAAAGTTAACTTGGTTAAAAATTTCTTTTTTGGATTTTTCTTTTTCCTGAAGTATGTTTAATTAACCAGTTTAGTAGTTAAATTTTAAATAAACCGAACTAGAGGAAACAATATATTTAAGTACTTCCTCTATTTAACGATTATACAGCAATTCTTTAAAACACCTCTGTAAATAAAATGACTATTACACATATTAACGGTGATAAATATTTTAATAAATATATATATCGGTATAGTTAGTAATTTAAGAAGAATATATATATATATATATATATATATATATGAACATTTTCTTTTTGGCTGGGCTGGGCTGGCTGGCTGGCTTTTTAAAGAACGGATAGTATATTCTTATTTTAGTAAAATAAAATCAATCTTTAATTCAAAACTTTGACGATAGCTCCAACTGAAAATTATCGTTACTTGACCTGGGTTAACAAATGGGTGTTTACTTGCGCTGCACAGAGACGAACTAAATTACGCCTTTCTCCCCAGATAACGGTCACGAATGAGTAATTTACCAAATTAGGACATCGGTGATCAAATAGAACGATCCAAGTCGTAGCTATTTCTAAGGCATTGGAACAGATAATGTGAAATAGGTGTGGGAATATACCAAAGTTAGTAGAGCCGTCCGGTTGGTTACCGGTTAGTGTTTCAGTTCTACTCCTCGTGCAGCAGTTAGTTTAGCGTTTAATAGTGTTTCAGTTTTACTTCTATTATGTTATGCTATCTGAATCACAGAACTAAAAAAGAGTTTTTTTTTCATTTCTGTGGTCTGAATACGTCTTTCAGTTTATATTGTTGTGTGTTTAATTATGATTCTATTTTAATAAGGTTGCTAATTAAACAAAGATTCGTTACAGTATTAATCAACCCCCATGAAACTTAAGGCGTATATATAAGGATTGAAGGTTTGGTAAAGAATATGTGTAAATACGCTTTGTGCAACTCCTGTAGCATGTGGTCACTTGTAAACGTTTGTTTTTATAAATTTGGATAAACAGTAGACACGCAGTAATTGTATAGTACAAGGGGGGAAGATGGGACACTTAAGCACATATTGCCAAATATTTCCAAAATCAAAATAAATGACGGTTTTTGAATAATACCACGAATTAGTACTATCATTCCTTTGTTAATTGACACCAATATAATAAAATATAACAAAACACGCGAGGAGTTATTTGGCGATAATACGCACAACAAGTGAAATTTTACAAATTCGAAAACACACACGATAAGATGGGACAGTTTAAAATCATTGTTAATTATGATTAAGTTTCAGTAAGCCTCGGATCATACCCTTCAGTTTTTCAAACAGAGATCCTAGCAATTAACATGGTTACCAAGGAACTGCTGTATGATGGTACTGATAGTAAATCTGTCGACATTTATAGCGACAGCCAGGCTGGGATTAATGCTCTGTCGAACCTTAGAAACAACAGCCTACTCGTACGTGATACTTGGTATGCCTTACAACAACTGGCAACTAGAAATCACGTACGACTACACTGGATACCTGGTCATTCAGACCATTTGGGGAACGAGCTTGCTGACAAGCTAGCTCGTGATGGTTCCAGTAACACATTCTATGGCCCAGAGCCAGGTTTACCTATCCCCACTAGCCGATGTAAATCGGATCTGGCTCTTTGGGTCCTAGCCAAACACCAAGAAGAATGGACAAAACATGACGGCTGCAGGCAGACGAAGGAGTATGGGAGAAACATTAGCAGGTGTTTTTGCGAACAACTCCTGAAGCTGCCAAGGCAAACGTTACGCTCCATTCTTCAAGTGATAACAGGGCATGGCATGTTTGCCAGTCATCTGCATAAACTTTTAAAAAGTGAGAGTCCCATCTGCCCTGTCTGTGGCGAGGAAGATGAGACATCCTTTCATTATGTTGGCATATGTTCAGCATATGCGAACGCAAGACGGGAGCATCTAAACTTGACCGAGCTGTCAAGGGAAAATCTCCCATCCATTACCATTAAAGCCCTTGTCGCCTACCTTCGGGGAAGCGCCAGGCTCCTTAAACTGGGAAGGTCCATGGAGTAGCACCCCGGGTGTTAGGGTAATGGGTCAATTATGGCCTAAATCCTAGGACCCATGGCGTGCCACGCCCACATGGAATAGAATAGAATAATTATGATTAATAAGTGTATTTATAAATAGGAATATACGTAAATAACACGAAATAATACTGTACGCTTAAAAAAAACACTGAGATATAAGCATGAAGAAAATAGGTAGGGGTCAATATGACTTAAATTTGAGATAAAAGGAACAAAAAACATCGGTTTAACGTTATATAGATGAAGTTTAGATGGTAAAGAAATTAGCACAGCCTGTTAAATTATACCGTAGGTTAACTACAAGTTGCAGAATACTGCTAATGTAAATACAATTCAATTTAGAGTCCCATCTTCCCCCACATTGTAGTTTTGTATGTTTTCATTGCCAAACTTTAAAAGATTTGCTTTTAATTAAATAATTTGTACATCAGGGGTTATTCAACTATAAAATACTGATATAATAAAAAAGATAATATTTTAAAATATAGTACAATGGGGGAAGATGGGACACTTAAGCACATATTGCCTAATATTTTCAAAATCAAAATAGATGACGGTTTTTGGGTAATACCACGAATTAGTACTATTATTCCTTTATTAATTGACACCAATTTAATAAAATATAATAAAACACACGAGGAGTTATTAAGCGATTCGCACAACAGGTTAAATTTTACAAATTCGAAAACACGCAGGATAAGATTAAAACAGTTTAAAATCGTTGTTGATTTCGATTATTAAGTGTATTTATAAATAGAAATACACGTAAATAACACGAAATAATACTGTACGCTTTGAAAATTAAGTCTAAACATTCTTTTTCTGTCCCTACTGCTATAGTTTTTAACATGTTACATATACATTATATTATTGCATAACAATTGGTATTGTTTGAACGACAATGGGAAATGTTCGAACATAAACGAATAAATATTGTATCCAACAAGTGTATATGAACTTTTAATAACAGAAAATTGATTATAACTATTGATAAAGTTTTTATTTTTGCTACAAATTGGGTATGACTACTAGGTTTTTGGTACAAGCCATTTCTCATAAATTATCACCAAGTGCAAATGACCAAATTTCGAATATATTTTCAAAATATTATCTTTTTTATTATATCTAGTAAATTACATAAAAACTTGGGCTTAAAAACAAATTTAAAAGTTGAAAAATATAAAAATCATGTGTTATTTGTTTTCTGTAACAAAAAAGTCAAAAATAGAATTAGAAGCGGTTGATTTGTGACATTTTAGTTATTTAATGCGGCTAAATTTATATATTTTTTCCCAAAAAATGTTAGGTTAGGTTAATAAAAGCTGCGTTACACCTTCCCACAAAAGGAAAACACAAACAAAACCTAACAAGTTCGTTTATATCCATTGCCAAAGTCACCGCTTTTGCTCTATTTTGGAAACACAAAGACGGCAGTTGGACCACTCGGTGTTTATACGACTCTGCTTTTAGCCTACCACGATTTAACAAGTATTTAAAATTTTTAGCACCTTACCTGAGTCCGTATATATAAACATGTTTATCTACGGACACTGCACCATACTACTTCGCATTTTTAAATGTTTAAAAAATATTGTTTCTATTTAAGTAGGGTGGGGGAAGATGGGACACTTTGTCGTACGAGACTCTTTTTTAATTTTCTTTTTACGGACCCCCATTTAATGATAATAAAAAGATGATAATTTATAAGAAGTGGCTTGTGCCAAAAACAGAGTAGTAATACCCAATTTGTAGCAAAAATAAAAACTTTATCAATAGTTATAATAAATTTTCTGTTATTACAAGTTCATATACATTTGTGGGATACAATATTTATCTATTGATGTTCGAACATCACCCATTGTCGTTCTAACATGGCGCCCTCTATAACTTATTTCTTGCCCTACTGCTATAGCTATAGAGGGCGCCATGCGTTCTAACAATACCAATTGTTATGCAATAATATAATGTATAATATGATGGATATAACGAGCTATATAGCTGCGCAGAAGTTAAAATGGTTATACGAGCTTTTTAACCCAGCCTCACAATCAACATGGAAAGCTATTGAAACCCTAATACCAGAATCTTACTTATGGGAGGCAATCAAATCAAATTTACCGAACAACCACGCGCTAATAACCAATGCTTCTCTGTTTAACTTTGGGATGATCGACTCTCCAAACTATGTTTTCTGCAATACGGAAACAAACTCCCTTGTTCACATGTTTACGAAATATAAAATGATTCAAAGTTTCTGGGAAAATATTAATGAATGGATTGTTGCAAAATTCAGAAAACCGTTAATAATCACTGATGATATTAAAGTGTTTGGTATACAACATGAGCAATCGCCGAATCTGATTAATTGTATATTACTTGGTGTACGTTTTTATATTTATCGCTGTAAAGTTCAGAAGCATCTACCAAACGTGGACTCTTGTATTGATTATATAAATGAAATTAGAAAAACCGAAAAAGCAATTGCTATGAAAAGTTTCCTTTAGCTGAGCACCTCGCTAAATGGTCGTCCATGTAAAATTAATGGCGTTTACTTTTGTAATGTTTAGTGTGTGTAAAGTATTTGTTAGAGTGTTTCATTTCAGTCGCTCGCTGTGTGTGTATTTATTTAATAATAATAAAAAAAAAATAATAATATAATGTATAGTAACATGTTAAAAACTATAGCAGTAGGTTAAGAAAAAGAATGTTTAGACTTAATTTTCACAGCGTACAGTATATATCGTGTTATTTACATATATTCCTATTTATAAATACACTTATTAATCAAAATTAACAATGATTTTAAACTGTCCCATCTTATCCTGT
Source organism: Ciona robusta (assembly GCF_009617815.1). Lineage (NCBI taxonomy): Eukaryota > Metazoa > Chordata > Ascidiacea > Phlebobranchia > Cionidae > Ciona > Ciona robusta. The sequence goes on from NC_143235.1 coordinate 5,767,833, forward strand.
GTGTTTTCGAATTTGTAAAATTAATATATATGGATATAAGTTTTGATTTTGATATTTTTACAAAAAAACTCTCTTGGGTTTAAATACCTGCTGTAGTGCAATTTGAAGTTTTTTGGTACAGATTAAACATAAATAGTGCTATAGTCTGTTATACACTGATGTACACTTTTCAAAAATACACATAACTCAACATGAATAATTTTCCATCGCCCTACTTTGGTGTTTTGGGTAAAAAAACTGTATACCCTTATATTTATAGTTTTTAAATGTTTGCCTATATTACTTTATAAAATCAAATAGCAAGAACTTAGTACATTACCTCCAGTTTGGGCTTGTTTTGTCTTTCCTTTTCTTGGCTGGCCATCTTTTGAGCTATGTGCACCAGATGGTTCCAGACAAGTATCCAACATTATGTAAAATGTAATCAAGAGATTTTACAGTTTATGCAATTTTGAAAAGCGGTTGTTGATACAAATCTAGTTTGTCAATGGTATACAACTTGATAAAAGAAAAGAGAATCAATAAAACTTTGCATCTTGTTAAGTTTGGTGGCAGAGTGGTTGGCGCGCCTGTAATCTAGGTTCAGGGCTCGCCGCTGCTGTTATTGAAGGCGTGTGTTTTGGTAAGTCATCTGACGCCAGTTGTTTCACCCACGGGTCATTGGTGGGTTGTCTAAATTATAAGCCATACACAAAATACAATCACCTAACAGAGTAACGGTTAGTCACATATACGTGGAAACTTATAAGCGGCACGACTCACCAGGTGAAAACAAAACATAACACCCGTGTTATAACGACTCTTGTTTTTTCCACCACTCGAGCAAGCTACATACATTTATTGATTTATTCATATACCAGAACTTTCCAAGCTCTCACCAAAAAAATCGGTAGAGTATTCTTTGCTTTCACTAAGCTGACTTCATTTTAAACTTAGCGCCATCATTGTAGTTAAATCATATTTTATAGAGGGCACCATGGGTCTACCCAAAGTTAGTATAGACCAAGTTAGGAAACGGCGGACTCTAGTTTTGGCGTTTGGACTGAATGGTCGCAATGCCTCAGTCTAGTTACGCTGCAAAAGTTTCTGCGCCCTCTCTGATGAGAAGAGCTGCATGTTTGGCAGTAAGAACGATAAATATAATGGTAGAGGAAGAGCTCTGTAAGCTAGTTAAGGAAGTTGATTTCGCACTCGAAAAGCTTGTTGGTATTGCAAGCAAAAAAGGTAATTTGGTGGATTTTACTTGTAAGGATCGAGCAGGAGCCATTGAACTGACGGACAAATTGTCAAAACATGGCAGCATCAAGGCTGTCCGCCTGTATGAAAGCACCAAAACAAGAGTTGCCATCGGTTGGGTTCCAATACCTATGGAAAATGAAGCTATAAAGAAGTTCGTCGAAACACATTTTTGTAAAGTGGACTACATCTACAGCAAAAAGAATAAGCTTGGCCTCTTATCGGGATTAAGGATTCTGAACATCGAAACAAAAGATATAAAAGAAAACCCAATACCGTCCTACATTAACATTGATGGATTTGAATGTTATGTGTCATATACCGGCCAATCCATTACCTGTAAATACTGCCAAAAGCCAGGTCACAAGCAAGCAGAGTGCCCTGTCAGAACAAAGGACTACCCTTCATTATCGCAACAGGCCGAAGGCGGAAACGACACGAATTCCAACCAGAACTAACGACAGACAAAAACATGTTCCAGTGCATTCAGTGTGATTCGCTCTCAATTGCATGTAATTGTGGAACATTGAACGAAGTACCGGCACGGCGGCACCACAAGACAGTAAGAAATGCGCCAACCCAAGATGCGAACACAGGATTTTCACATGTAGTTGCGGGATTGTTAAACCAGCTCTCGTTGGAGCTAACGAACGACACAAATGCAAATGCGGATTTGAATTTGAACAACTGACAGACTCCCACTGCACTCCACAATCATAATGCTTCTAAAGTTATTCTCACAAAACGTATGTATGTCGGCTACACGATACACTAAAACGGAAAGCAATATTTAACTTCTTTAAGCGGAAAAAAGTGGATATACTGTTTCTCCAGGAAACCTACAGTACGCAAGTAACCCAGACCCCTTGGAGGTTGGATTGGCAGGGGGGAACCTTTATGGCACACGGAACAAACAGAAGCGGAGGGGTCGCCATCCTGTTTAATACAACACTCAGTTACTCAATTCATTCGTCATCCAGACGGACGATTCCTACTCGTCGATATGTCGACTCAAAACACACGAATCCTACTGGCCAGTATTTACGGACCTAATGTAGATAGACCCGAATTCTTCGATCGTTGCGGGGCGTCAAGCACAAGCAAAACAAACTCACGCAGGACCATCTTGGCGAACATGGAACATCTTGGTCTACAAGACATCTTCCGAATAAAAAATACAGACTGTCGCAAATATTCAAGAGTGCAGGTTAACCCTTTTGCAGCAAGTCGAATCGACTACTTTCTTATTTCAGACGACCTTCTTCAAGCAACAGTTACAGCAGATATAAAACCGAGTATAAAATCAGATCATTCCGCAATCCTGCTCGAGGTTAGTCTGATCGGCCAAAACCTCGGACCGGGTTACTGGAAGCTGAACACCACGCTCCTCAAGGACAATGACTTCGTCAAACTTACAAAATCAGCCATCGCAGAGTACATTCGTTTTAACGATATAGAAAACGTAAATCCTGCTACTACTTGGGATGCTTTAAAGTGCGTCGTCCGGGGTAGCTGTATTAAATATTCGGCTTACAAAAAAGCCAAGAAAATCCAAGAAGAGATCGCAATAGAAAAAGAAATCGACCATTTAGATAAAAAATAACGTCCGGTGACCATACAGAAACCACATTCAACAGACGGGGCACACTCTTAAGCTGTCTTAAGGCTTTTGAATTTGGACATCTCATAACAGCAATGATAAAGCGTTCTGTCAAAACTCAAGATGTCGAATAAGCAACAATAAATATTTATCAGGAACTTTTGACATAAGTAGAGGTGTTCGACAAGGCGACCCTCTATCACCCTCGTTATTCCTGTTGGGCATCGAGTGCCTTGCACGGCTGATAAAAATACGAGACTCGGATCGGTGGAATCGACGTACACGGACATCCTCTAAAAGTCTCCCTGCTTGCTGACGACACAATGCTATTTCTGGACGGGAAGCAACAGAGCTTCGACTCTCTGTTCACATTGTTACACGCATTCGGTCCGATATTAGGCTGCACGATCAACATGAAGAAATCACATGCGTTCAATTTAGGAAGTCTGCGAACATCGAGAATACGCCCGTACGAACATATGGGTCTACAGTGGCCCCAAGACTACATCACATACCTCGGAGTACGCATTTCGATCAACCAGCTAAAGAACACAAACGAACTTTATCTACTGAACATTCCTCTGCTACTCGAAACACTGAAAGTAGTTCTAAATATTTGGTCCGGTAGAAGTCTCACTCTTTATGGAAAGGTTACAGTCATAAACAGTCTTGTTGTCCCCATCCTGTCCTACAAAAGTTAGTGTATTGCCCATCATCTATTCAAAAAGTTTTTTTACAACGGTGAATACAATGCTATTTCGTTTCCTGTGGAATTCTCGATGGGAGAGAGTTCGTCGAAATGTACTGTGCAACGACTCAGCCCAAGGTGGTATACGCATGATTGACGTTGAAGCTTACATGATAGCCATCTGGATGCGCAATCTATCGAAGTTCCTGAATCCGTCTATCACAACTCCCTGGACAGCTATCGAACGCCAAACAGTAAATGAAAACACAATCGTTGCATACCCCAACTCAATTCTCACCTCAAGGAATAAAGCGTTAACCTCTGTTATTCCATTTAAAACACTCCGATGCTGCTTGGAAACCTGCAAGAAAAGTTTAATGCTCGACAAGCCGACTACCTTCTATACACACCATTATGGCTACAAAAGCAAATAAAGTTTCGCAACAAACCGCTGTTCATCAAGTCATTTGTAGATGCCGGAATCTTTTCGTTTAGCCAACTTTTAAGCCAAGATGACGAATACATTGATTTTGACACACTGTGCACGTCGCATGGAATTAACCCTTGCCGAGATTTATTTCTTTGGCACAAAGAACTACTAGTGTAACGAGAATTTTTCGTTAGGGAAGTTCAGGCACCCTGCTTTAACGGCCTACCGCTAGACCTACTCACAATCCCACTGAATATATAATATGCGTTTTAATTGAAGGCGATAAAAGCTATATAGTTGTACACGTATAAAACTTGCTGAAGCTACAACGAAATATAAAACTTGCTAAAGAAGCAACGGAAAGTCAGCATACAGAGCATCTAAAAACAGTTGTAAACGGTAAGAAACCCGAGAGAGGACCGGCCACGTTCTCGCTTTTTCAAGCGGCCGCGCCTCGGCATGCCTGCAGCCGCTCACGTGACACAATATACGCCGGCAATTACGGGAGAAGGAATATGAGAAAAAACAATCAGTAGAAACACGTGAAAGAACTCAAAAGAAACACAAAACGGAGAAAACACATTAACTGTATACAGTGAGGTGATTTTGACGTTACACTCCCAAACCTAAAATTGCTACCCGCTCCTGCGGTAGTAGCCTTATAACGTGTCTCAAGTGAAAGTGGGAAAATGATACACAGGGTTCAGCAGGCTGACCAAAGCAGTATAGCATACTGTACAAAAAGTGTAAACAAACTATAAAATAAACCGTGGGGCGATGCAAAACCACATAAACAAACAGCGCACTAAAAAAATAAACCGTGAGTGTCCTTTAAAAAGTGTTTAAATATCCCATTCTCCCTCGGGATAGAACCGCGTCCTTTTGCAGGAGCGTTGGAGATGGGCTCTGTCTGTCGATGTGTTGTTATCTGCATCGAGACGGTTCTCTCCCACTGGTGGCTGGACGTTCGCCCCAGACGATCCGGTGGGCCTCATCGGAGCGCTGGACAATACCGTGACGGGGGCGTACATATCTCCGTCGTTCGTCTCAATCTCATCTTCTGTCGCCGTTGCGTCGTGCTCTTGCTCCCGGACCTCCGTGTTATTCAATCTGCAATTTTTTAAACGGTTAAAATGTATTGTCTGTATGTTCCCGGCTTCATCTCGGATAATATAATTAACATCGCCCTTCCTTCCTAACACTGTATGGGGCCCTTTATACGGCAAATGGAACTTCCTACATTTTCCTTCTGGTACGGCCGGGTTGTTCAGTAAAACCGTATCTCCGATTTCAAACGTTGTACCATGTTGTTTCTTGTTGTATTGTTTCTCCATGCGCAAACGCTGCCGTGTAAGCGTTTCACGTGCGACTTCTTCTGCCAACATCAGACGGTTACGAAGGCCTTCCAGTTGTGTACCGGAATACGAAGGTTCGTGATCATGCGTTGGTACCTTTGTAATCAGATCTGCTGGTAACCGCAGTGTCCGACCGGTAAGTAGATAATGTGGCGAAAACCCGGTGCTGTCGTGTCGGCTCGCATTATAAGATGCCACCACTGCCGAGAGTGCTTCATCCCACCGTCGTTCGTCGCGCTGGACGTAATTTCTCAACATAGCTATTATCGTTCGATTGTTTCTTTCGACTCCACCATTCCCTTCGGGATGGTAACTTGTTGTCCGGCTACGTTTGCTGCCCATCAGCTGTAGCAGTTCCGCGAACAGTTGACTCTCAAAGTTGCCACCTCTGTCGGAATGAACAACTTCAGGAACTCCGTGCACCGTAAACCAACGGTGGAAAAGCAAACTTGCAGTCTCAGCTGCTGTTTGGCGCCTCATAGGCCAAGCCCGGACGTACTTTGTGAATAAATCACACGCTACCAGAATGTATTGATATCCTCCCTTCGTCATCGTCAGCGGACCGAGCACGTCGATTTCGATTCGTTGCATGGCTCTACTCTCGTCTGATGGTTTCAACGGGGCACGCATCCTTTGAGTTGGTTTCTTGTTTACAGCGCATTGGAAGCACCTCCGACAATACGTGTCGACTGCCTCCCTCCAAGCTGGCCAATAAAACTTCTCTTCTACTTTCGCCGTTGTTTTTCCGATGCCGAGGTGGGCTCCCCCAAGTGGCTGGTCATGTAGTGACGCGATCACTGTTTGCACCAAACTCTCCGGTACTAGAACTCGCTCTATCTCTCCACCGGGTTGGGTTGTAGTATTTGACAGGATATACATGACGTCATTGTGAAGAAGTAACTTGTTAAATAAAGCCCAGTAGTGTCGTACTGACAAGCTAGCGCTTTTCACTTTCTTATAAGCTGGACGCACGCCGCGGTTAAGCCATTGCCAAACAATCGCCAGATCAGGATCTTCCGTCTGTGCCGCGTGCATTTCATCGTTGGAATATCCAAGTTGTTGTTGTAAGTTGATATTATCAACCCTCAGTGGTTGGTATGTGACTTCGATGTGCTCATCTTTGTTGACTTTGTACGAGCATTCTTCTTGTTCCCCTCCTTCCAATCTGCTCAAGGCGTCGGCATTTGCGTGTTTGTTACCCGGACGATGGAGAAGCTCGAAGTTGTACTCGGCCAGATGTTCGACCCATCTTGCGCATTGACCGTAAAGTTCACGAGACTTCCAGAGCCACCTTAGAGATGCGTGATCAGTTCTTAAAAGGAATCTAGAACCGAGTAAATAACAGCGATACAGTTTAGTAGCAAAAATCACCGCTAACAGTTCCTTCCGTGTCGTAGAGTAATGCCTCTCCGCTTTAGTGAGCGTTCTGCTTCCGTATGCGATTACGTGTTCCTTGCCGTCGAAGACTTGGCCCAACACACAACCAATCGCAGCGTCTGATGCATCCGTGTCCAATAAGAATGGCTTCTTAAAATCTGGGTACTGCAAAACTGGAGCGGTGGTTAAGAAATGTTTTAATGTGGTGAATGCTGTTTGGCAGTCATCGTTCCAGGAAAACCTTTTGTTTTTTTTCTGTGAGTTTGTGAAGTGGGGCGGCTACTTTAGCGTAATTTTTAACGATTTTCCTGTAATATGATGTAAGGCCCACAAATTGTCTTACGTGCTTCACACTCTTTGGAACCGGCCATTCCGTAACTGAGCGTACTTTTTCGGGATCGCAAGATATTCCGTCCTTGGACACGACATGTCCCAGAAAATTTACCTTTCTCTGAAAATGGAACATTTTGTAGGTTTTAGTGTCAAACCAGCGGAGACTATACGAAAAAGTACATCACCCAGCTTTTTCAAGTGTTCCTCGAACGTTTGGGCATATATAATGATGTCGTCTAAATAGGCAAGGACTCCTTGCCACTCGGTCCCACTTAAAACAATTCTCATTAATCTTTGAAAGCTACCGGCAGCGTTGCAAAGGCCCATGGGCATTACATTGAACTCGAACAACCCCATGTGGCTGTTTTTTTCACGCGAATCTGCTGATATAGGGATTTGCCAGTAACCGGACTTAAGGTCGAGCGTAGAAAAATATGCCGAACCGGCAATCTCGTCCAAACTTTCATCCACCCGAGGGATGGGATAACTATCGCGTTTGGTTAACTCGTTAACGTGCCGATAATCTACACAAAACCTAGTCTCACTGGACTTCTTTTTCACCAGTACGATCGCGCTTGACCAGGGTGAAGTAGAGGGTCGTATTAACTTTTGACTCAACATTCCTTGCACGATCTGTTCGACTTGTTTTTTTCCATGGTGTCCCGTCCTCCTATGGGCTTGTCGAACAGGCTTGGCACTTCCGGTGTCGATCGTGTGTTCTACCAGATCAGTGGAACCCAAATCAGCCTGATTAGTAGAAAAAGCTTTAGTATAGTTTTTAAGCATGCTCCACACCTGATTTTTTTGTTTGGGGGTGATCGCGTCTCCGAGAGTGACACCTTCAACGATGGCGTTCCAGTGGGCGTCGACCTCTTTAGTACCCGTCCTACGCTCCACCGACAAACTTTCCACCTTTGTTGTGGAGGTGAATTGCTTGCAACACGTGCAGTTGGAAGATAAGTTGGAGTTACCTAGTATCACACACGTTCCTGGGATTACGCGATTTATGTTTCCCATGGCAGAAACTGGGGTAGCGGAAGCGATACGTACGCCGTTTGTCAATTGCACGTTCTCGTCTGTCAGGTTAGCAAGGCGAATGCTTGCGCGGTTGTTCTTGCAAGTTGTTACGCAGTTGGCTGATAAAATATCAAACTTTTCCGAAAAATTCTCAATGCGTTCGATAAAAACCGGCATACCGGGTACAATATCTTCATTAGGTACATGCCAGACTTTACAAGATACACGTACCTCGGTGTGACCGGGAACAATCAAATCCTCCGTCAAGCAAATGTCCGTTTGATTGGGAAGGAACGGTTTCGATAGCAGTGGGATGGAGCAATCCCCGATCGATAAAGTTTGAGCATCGTAACACAACCGGCATTGTTGGTCTTGCAAGAAATCCAATCCCAACATGAAATTGTGTGTAATATCTGTAGCAATGTAAACATTTAGGTCCAAAGTTTTACTGCCCACTGTAATGGGTAATATTGCGGTGCCGGTTACGTTCAGGCTATTCCCATTTGCTCCAACGAATCGATTACCGGGAGGAATGGGTAGTAGCCGAGTAGGGTTGAGATTGTCTCGGGACCAAACCTCAAACGACTCTTGCTTCATTATGCAAATGTCAGCGCCTGTGTCGACAAGTGCGCACATCGGCGTAGCACCCAACAAAATATTAACAAAACGCTTTCGATCGCTAAATCGAGTTTGGCCTATACTTGAAAAGTCTGACGTTTCCGGGGATCTTTAAGGTTGAAAACTTTGTCGGGTTTCGAAGCGTTATTCGACATCATGATTGGTGGTCTGGAAATATTAAAACGAGTGGTTTCGTTGTTGTTACGGATTGTTTGGTCCCTGGTTTTGGTTGTTTTATCCTTACTCACACACTCTGCCCGTACGTGACCCATTCGACCACAATTAAAACACTTACGATTATTGAAGTTGCCGTGACGATTGTATGTATTTCGGTTTGGCCATCTTGGTCCGTGATCATTCCCATACGTTTGTCGTGATGCTGATCGTACTTCCAAACGCTGCTATTTTACTTGATCAAGGTCTGAGCGTAGCTTGGCCAAGACATTCCCGATGTCGGTGGACTTCTTTATCGACTCTCGTTCCATTTCACTTAGCTTTGTAAGGATGACGGATAATTCATTTCGGTGGTCTGCCGTCGTCATACTCGTTGCACGATCGACAGGCATTGCCTCAAGCGACGTACTAGAATTGTCGTTCGTTAAAACAACTTGGGCAGCGAGCCAAAATTCCCGCGCATAATCCAACTTTTGTGGTATTGTTTGCGCTAGCTGCCTATCATGGAGTCCGTTAATAAGTGCGAGATACATGATCTCGTCTTTTGCGGGGCTTTCTTCTGGATAAGCAAGGTCTCCCATAGCCTTCACTGAATATACGAAATCTTTATTGCTCTCGCGCGCGTCTTGCCTCCGGTTGAACAGTTCGTTTCGGCGAATGGCTAACATGCTCTTGTCTGACTTAGCGTTACGTGCCCGCAGCAGGATAGTCTCCAGCGACAAGGAAAACACGCTTTTATCCTTGCCTTGAATTTGCCAGCGAAGATCCGCGTCTATCGCAGTCAAGAACATAATATGACGTCGCACGTCTTCGGTCGCTTTGACGCTCTCACAATACGAGGTAAGTACGTTAATAAAATCGTCGATATTTTGGGTTGGATTAAACGTGGGAGGAGACATTAAAAAGTTAAAAGACATAGCGAAGGCGCAACAAAAAGAAGGTTAATATAAAATCAGCGAAGCTCTCTCTCGCAGTAAAATTGTGAGTTATAAAGCGATAGCAGGGTCCTGGCAGGATCGCCAATTTGTAACGAGAATTTTTCGTTAGGGAAGTTCAGGCACCCTGCTTTAACGGCCTACCGCTAGACCTACTCACAATCCCACTGAATATATAATATGCGTTTTAATTGAAGGCGATAAAAGCTATAGGCTATAGTTGTACACGTATAAAACTTGCTGAAGCTACAACGAAATATAAAGAGCATCTAAAAACAGTTGTAAACGGTAAGAAACCCGAGAGAGGACCGGCCACGTTCTCGCTTTTTCAAGCGGCCGCGCCTCGGCATGCCTGCAGCCGCTCACGTGACACAATATACGCCGGCAATTACGGGAGAAGGAATGTGAGAAAAACAATCAGCAGAAACACGTGAAAGAACTCAAAAGAAACACAAAACGGAGAAAACACATTAACTGAATACAGTGAGGTGATTTTGACGTTACACTAGCCGCTATACCTTTAACTGTACGCCACAGCCCGAGAACCTTACCGCCACAAACCTCAACTGCAGAACGATTAGATTGCTTGAGATCTGCCCAAAGCAAACAACTGTATGAACGATGCCGTGCGGCAAAACACGAAGAGCCGACTAATAAACAACAAGCATGGGGCGCTGACCTCGAGCAGCGGGACGTACCTGAATGGGAAATGCAGTACACGTGCCTTTTCCGTTGCACACAAGAAAACAAATTAAGGGCGATGCAATATAAAATAAATATGCGAGCTCTCGTTACCAACCAACTTCTTTCCTCCCTCGGCATTACCCAAAACGAAATGTGTAGTTTTTGTAATAACGCCCCTGAAACCATTATGCACCTGTTCGCCACTTGTAACGAAGTATCACATTTTTGGAATAATGTAGAATCCTGGCTTAACTCTGTGACCCGTCTAAACACACAATTAACTGTAGTCGAAAAGTTATTTGGTTTACCGTACACCGCCGGCAAAATGAATGTATTTGCAAACTGTATTCTTATGTGTGCCCGATTTTTAATTTATCGCTCCAAAGTTTCATCAACACCCCCGCCAAATATCAATCTCTTCCTTCGATATATAAACGAAGTCAAAACCACCGAACTTTATATCGCCAAATCCAAAAACAAAATTTCTGTACATAACGCGAAATGGTCTTTCTGTTGAAGTGCATGTTTGCGCAACTTTTGTTACCTCAATCGTTTTCCAATAAAAAAAATAAATAATATAATGTATAGGTAACATGTTAAAAGCTATAGCAGTAGGGCAAGAAAAAGAATGTTTTAACTTAATTTTCAAAGCGTACAGTATTATTTCGTGTTATTTATGCATATTCCTATTTATAAGTACACTTATTAATAAAAATTAACAATGATTTCAAACTGTCCCATCTTATCCTGTGTGTTTTCGAATTTGTAAAATTTCACTTGTTGTGCGGATAGTTAAATAACTCTTCCTGTGTTTAATTATATTGGTGTCAATTAATAAAGGAATGATAGTACTAATTCGTGGTATTACCCAAAAACCGTCATCTATTTTAATTTTGGAAATATTTGGCAATGTGTGCTTAAGTGTCCTATCTTTCCCCGTTGTACTATATTTTTTTAATGTTTAAAAAGAGTAATCGGCACACGTTTTATAAAGTCGTGATAATACTTTTAAATATTTTTTTAACATAATTTTTTTGATTATCAGTAAATTGGGGTCCGTAAAAAAATTTAAAATAAAGTCTCTTCCGACAAAGTATCCCATCTTCCCCCATCCTACTAAATTTCTGTTTTTTTTGTCACAAAATTAAAATTAATTTTAGGAAACAAAATCAAACTTATTACGAATTATTTCTTCTTATTTTTATTTATTTACGAGATTGGTGATTCAAAAATGGCCAATTAGAAAATTTCGACAGTTTTAATATTATTCAACGAGCATCTTATTATTACACATTTTTTAGCCAAGAGATGAGACCACCTATAAGCACATATTGCCAAATATTTCCAAAATCAAAAAAGATGACGGTTTTTGGGTAATACCACGAATTAGTACTATCATTCCTTCTTCAATTGACAACAACTTAATAAAATATAATAAAACACACGAGGAGTTATTTAGCGATCCGCACAACAGGTGAAATTTTACAAAATCGAAAATACACAGGATAAGATGGGACAGTTTAAAATCATTGTTAATTTTGATTAATAAGTGTATTTATAAATGGGAATATACGTAAATACCTCGAAATCATACTGTACGCTTTGAAAATTAGGTCTAAACATTCTTTTCCTTGCCCTACTGCTATAGTTTTTAACATGTTATCTAGAATTTCGTTTGACAAGTGTCCTATCTTCCCACACCCTACTATACGAATAGTGGCCTACGCAAAAACGAACTATTATTGTAAGGTTAGAAAATCAAATTTAAACATTCTGCCTTGTCACACTGCTATAGTAGCATTTAACCGAAGAAGAGAGGTGTGGAAGACGGGACGTTAAAATATCTATTTATGGGTACACATTTGATAATAGAACAAACATATGTTACAATATTCTTACAGTTCAACAACGTGGTTTATTATCGGTTATGGAGAACAGACAAAGATTTTGTTTCTCCAGTTTTAGTGCTGGTCGCCCCATAAGGTTTACGAAGAGAAATCTTACATCTTTTACACGACCCAGAACTGGAGTTATTTTAAGATTTCTTGAGCAATAGCTACTCGTGTTTGCTTTGAATCAAATTAGCGGAAGACGTTAGAGGTTAGACAATTGTGCGGATGGTGGTGCATTTTGTGTTCTCGCCGTAAACCAACACTGGACGGCCGCATCTTTCGCTTGTGCAGATTAGTCAATAATTTCACTCTTTTCTACCGTTTCTTAAAAACATCGGTCTTCACTGGGTTAATAAAGGTTGGTTCTTTGTCGTCAATATGTGATTTTGAGTTAATGGTTTAGGGCTGCCGAACGGATTCCTGGCGTCGACGTCTCATCGTTCAGTTGTATACTCGTTTCAACAAACTACACAGGTACGACAACACTTGTTCATAATATCACGTTATCACCTCAACGCATTCATATTTTTTAGTTTGGTAACGAAATTAATTGTTGAAGTTCCAAAAAAACACTTGTCCACTAGTATTCCCTCTATATGTCTAACGTCATTTTAAAATTTCTAGGCTATAAATATATAATGCAAGATTAGCAAACAACACATCTACATTGAAATATATTACAAACAAAATGTCAGCATAAGTATTTCTTCATTATAAATGTACACTCACAGAAGTTTTAGTCTATTAGTACTATAAAACATAAACTTTGGCCTTCATTATAAAATTAAGGGATGAACTCAATAAACTTCAAGGCAGTGCATTCTGCTTACACTCAACCTTCCGGTAGCAAATTACCAATGAAGTTTCGGTATGCTAATTTGCAGCATAGAATGTTCCAGAAATTTAGTATTACTTCTTAAAATAACCAATTCTTCGAAAGTAACGGACTAACATGGGAACAGTTACCACAGTCAAACTGATTCGGAGCGGCATTATAACCTGAATAATATTACATACTGTTTGTGTTGTTTTGTTTAAAATAATGCAATACCAGTGGCACAAAATAAAGCCGAAGCATGTGTCTTATTGTTTCTTATATATTTACTGCAGAAGTTGTGTGTCCTTACCTTTACAACACTTCTTTAAACTAGGTAAACACCAGATTATACTGACTCGACATATTTTTAAACCTAATGTTAAACACAAAACTGACTTTTTTATAAAGAAAATGATACAGCAGGTACCAGTAAGACATAATGAACATTTTAATATAAAAAAGTTAAAAAATTTAACTAATAAGTAAAAAAGTACTGAGTAAGCATATTATGTAGCTATGTTCAATTGAAAATCAAAACATAATAAAGTCTATGTTTTACAATATTTTTTTTATATTCTTAAAGAAGAAGCATTCATTATACCAAATCAGAAATAAAATGTGAATTTTCTTTAATATTTTAGAACCTAGAAACGATCAAATTAAAGTGAGATTATTTCTTAAGGGAAATCCCATGCATTGCGCCACTGCCATTTTTTTTCTCCAGCTGTTAAATTTGCGGTTTATAATCTCATTTTTTCAAAAGCTGTTTCTTATTTTTAAACTTTGATGGTACGTTTAGATCAAATTTGAGCATATCTATCCATACACAAATTTTGATTTTTGAGGTTACTAGTTCACAATCAAAATTGAATTTTACCTTGTGTAATGTGTAAGCTATCAACAGGTTGGATGCTCCACCTAATGTTGATGACAATTCAATTCCCATCTTTCCGAATATAGCTACAACATCAATGCCACTGTAACATAATTTACCCATTAGTATAATGCATAATATTTTAATTAAAAAATATTAAAAGCATTTAACCTTGAAACAAGCAAATAGAAAAACCCCAACGAAGTCAGAGAAAGAACAATGTGTACTACACCGGCAAATCCTCCATATTGGGCAATAAGTAACTTGAGCTGCTCTGGTTTAGTTTGGTCTGTTACTTTGTTACTTGATGCATCATTACTCTTGTTGTGGTCTTTGTTGAAGAACCTTTGAACTGTATTGAAATAAGTATAACATACAGGTTAGCGATAGAGGGTCCTACATCATTCATCTGATTAAAATAATTCTGACATATACCAATGTTGCTCCACTTACAATCTATTTTTCCAGCTGCAACTGATTTAACCTTCAAGGATGTGTTACGTTTGTTCCAATCATGTTTTACAGTCATAGAACTAAACTGCCTGCTGAACAACTTGTTGTTCTCTTTTGCATTAACTGTTGATAAAGACAAGCTTCCAAACGCTTTTGAATCGAGTGTAAGAGGAATTAAATAACGCCCCGTTAAACATTTGCAACTTAACGCTAAAGAACTGGCAGTTCTAAGCAGTAATTTGGTTGACATTTTTGGCTGCTTGTGAGGAATCCTCCCCCCTTGCCTATAGAAAAAACGAGAGACTAAAAAAGGAAAATCATTAGACCGTAACGGTATTTCCCCATAAAAATCATATACTAATAAATATATCAAATATTATTCACAGAAATAAAAAAGAGTAGAACGCGCAACTGCCCAAAACCGTGATATATTCTTTTTTCTATTCACGTGACCGCCAACTCCGTCCCCATTTCCTTTGGTCTCCATTATAAAAGATAGGCGCATAGTATTTTTGGAAGGTTTTAGCTGTTTATTTTAAAAACTACACCAACTACTCAAGTTTATTAGGCCAGTTTAGTTATTTAGCAGGTTAACGCTTACAGTTTACCCAAAGAGATTAAAACCAATGAGTGGAAACTCTGACGTAACAATGGGAAATTTGCTAATTTGTTTCGTACCCCGTCACGCTTCAATGCATCACGAAAAAGTCAAAAATATCGGTAACTAGGTACAATATAACGCATTTGAAGTCAACATATATATACATAGAAGAATTTCTAGTCGATATATTTAGTGATTGATAACGGAATTTTATTCGATGGCGAATGTTTGCTGCTTACCGAACTGTTTAAATAAGGATCCGCTGCCATTATTTTGTGTACCGACCAAACGATGGTCCAAAAAGAATATGTTTGAGTGGGCCGATAAATTTTGAAAAGTTAATCCGTGGACACTGCGCGGATTAACATATTAACGATCTCTTTAAACGAGATTCAGTAAGGATTTGCGAGAGTTATTTCCTTTCGTTCCATCTCTCATCCAATTGTTTTGTATACCACGGAGAAGCATTTACTTGAGCTAAAATTTAGTCAAGAACATTATTGGACATATCTTCTATTCTTCGTTTTACTGTTGCAGCTGATGGTGAAATTTAATTCATTTTTTTGCTCATGATAGACACAACCTCACTCATTGCTGGTATTAAAATTTGCACTTTGGTAAGAGGCGACATGAGAAGTAAACTGCCAATAGGTAAATGCCTTCATGACATTGGTTTGTGATGCAAGAGATTGCAACCTACGTTCAAAAAACTCGCCTTGTTATACAAACCATTTTTGCTATTTTTTGCTGCCACGTTTGTATTATAATAATTTATGCTTTGTAGCTGAATATATCTAACTGTACAGAAAACTATAAGTGACCCGAGTTTAATTAGTTTGGCTGCAAAACTTTGCTGTTCGGTCATAATTTTTAACATGACGACACAAAGGTTTTACCGTAACGCATCCCGCAAGCTGAAAATATACAGTAATGGTTGCGATCTGGAACAAAAACATTATTTTAATATTTTTTCAAAATCATTTTTGTAATGTCACTGTATTTATAGTCAGTTGTGGCGACCCCGGAATACGTTCAGGCGACCCCATTCCTGTACTACTACACTTATCAGAAAACAAAATTTGTCGAACAATTTTCTGGTTAAGTCTAAACTTTTGTGTTTAAAAAACGTCCGGCGCCGTGGCGTAGTGGTTAGCGCGCCTGTCTCTACCCCAGAGGTAATGGGTTCAAGGCTCGTCGCTGCTACCATTGTGGGCGTATGTGTCCTTGAGCAAGACACTTAACGGCAATTGCTCCAACCCAGTGGTCACTAATGGGTTGTCCAAATTATCAGCCACATACAAAAAAGATTTACCCACAAAGTAACATACTTGGTAACTCGTAAGCTGGCACGAGGTGCACACCCGTGTTATAACGACTGTCGTTTTCCGGCCACGCGAGGATAAAGTAAGTTACATTCATTCAAATAAATCAGGTATAACGCTAATCCCTTTGGCTAATCCCATCTTTGGTAAATTTAAAAACAATGAGTTTCCAGATGCTTTCTCAGTAAAACTTGTAACAAAGTAATCTGCACTAGATAGTGAACCTAAACTGCCGCCAACTTCGAGCCACCACTCCTGAACACCACGTTTACTAAATAAACCCTTGTCACCATGCTATAGCATTACGCATAAAATTCTTTAGGCATACTATAATCGCACGCAAATTAAAGCAACTTTCCGTTGTATTTTCTGCACGGCTCGTTGCCACATATAATCCCGTCCTGCTTCGTCTTCAAAAATTCAACATAAACCACCATATTCGACTCAACAAAAACAGTTAAAGGCACGAATTCCACCGCCACTATGCTAAATTTCAATCCTGCAGCGCCTTCGAGGTAAGTTTAAGGTGCAAATTGTATAAGACCGTTAATGTAGCTCATTATTAAGCAAGTTTTATTAAACCTCTTCGTATAAACCAGCCCTTTCTCGTGATGCACTGGACCGTGACGGAGGACGAAACTAAAATGTATGTGATTGATAGGATTTGATGACGTAACAAGCGGCTAGTTTCCACTCATTGGTTTTAATCTCTTTGCTTAATCTATTATAGATATTTATAAAAATCATTATGCACACGATCATATATAGCTCGAATTTTGATGATATTGTTTCAAGTTTAAATAACTTGGAAGCTTTATTGTCAACAATTTAACAAAACATTTTGTGCATCTGAAGTGAACTGTTTATCAAACATTTTAAATCACATTATTTACATAGAATTAAGCATATGCTTCATGGAAAATAAAGTAAGAGCATTTTTTGTAAAATATACGAGCGTTTTTAAAGTTTAAGTAAACTTAATCTTATTACAGTCATTGCATAATACATTACCATGTCGAAAACATTGCATCACAAGGAAAAGTGCAAAGGAGAGTTAACGTAGCCATTATCATTGCCATTTATGTGAGTGGGTTATTGGAAGAAATGCTACACTTGCAGACCACTTATTAAGTTGCAGAAAAGTTGCTATAATATTTTTTTTCGATTAAACCTAATGTTTCCTATGGTTAAATATCCACAGCAATGCTATGGATTTAATTGTGTCCAAGGTTACCATACACTCTATACTTTTAAGATTTGTCTGTATGTTTTGCTTATGCGCAATTATAGTTTTACTTCTTTTTAGGGGAACATTTTTTTTCATTAGGCGCCAAGTTTGGAAAAATTTTAGGTGCCTAACGTAACGTCATAATTAAACTAAGCGCCATAGGCATCGCTTATCAGTATCGGGGTATTGTTAACCACTCTACTAAAAGGAGGGAAGTCGGGAAAATTCCGTTACTAAAAGGAGGGAAGGAAGCAAAGTGGAAGGACGGAAGGAAACAATAATTCCTTTGCTTAAACCCCATAGGCAGAGCGAGGGACGGAAGGAAACTATTTTTTACCCAAAATAAGTGGAGGGACGGTAGGAAAACTGGTAGAGGGACAGATTTCCCTACCGTCCCTCCACTTATTTGAGGTAAAAAATAGTTTCCCTCTGTCCCTCCGCCCATGGGGTTTAAGCAAAGGAAATATTGTTTCCCTCCGTCCTTCCATTTTGCTTCCTTCCCTCCTTTTAGTAACGGTATTTTCCCTCCTTCCCTCCTTTTAGTACTCCGTTTCCTTCCGTTCCTCTGTCCCTCCGTTGTCCCCCAATGAATACTTTGTAAGTGCTTAAACATAACGTTATACTGCTCCGATTTAGTGATTGGTATGTGGCCGCTGGACAGCTTAAGCGTTATTACCTCGGTATCTAACGTGTTTCAAAATTCATGACTTCCGCATCTCTGGGAGTCGGCGCCAGTGCATGTAGATATCGTTGTGTTAGAACAAATTACTTATTATCGGAAATCTTATTTTATTTTCTGTCCTTATGTTCTTAAAACTTCAGAGCTATGGTAACCCCGGAAAGATTTTTTGGAGTGATTTTATTGCATTGTAAAATTTAACTTAATGGATTAAGTGGTGGATCCCAAACTGTTTCGAAACTTATAAAAATATTTGAATGCAGTGCTTGCTCATTATATCTTGTTTAGTTTATCATAGATTAAAATGACACTATACAGGAATATTGGCCAAATCGATCTTGTACTGCAGATTCTCATATCCGCATCAAGTATTGTGTACCAATTCACCACGAACAGTGATGTCGAACTGAAGAGTCAACGCAGTGTTTCACAATTAACATGCATTACTGAATTCGAACGCAAGCACAATCAGGATTACTCGATATGCGAATGTGGCAGATTAACGCTTTTGCATGTCATGAATGGCTTGCATGGTACACAGCAGACAATTCTCTAGTAGCGCGTTCACCATGTTAACGGCGGTTACCAACCATCTCAAAATATGTTATGTCTATAGCTTTCTTGTACTACAATGTAGGAACATGTACAGATGGATTCCGAGCGAGAACTAAGTGCCAACTATAAAGTTATAAATTTATTTTGTATAGATCTTGGTATTTATTGAGTTCATGTAAATGCATATACTTTCTAGGTCTTACAACCTTTAGATTGTAGCGCAAAGTCTAGATGGCACGTATTCAGCCCTAGCACCAGCATAAGTTTGCCAGTATAACATTGCTGTCGTTGTATTATGTGTGTTGTGTCTATCGCCCTTACACCGCCAAACTGAAAAAATAAAATATATTTAGATCATTTAAGAATGATCTCTGACATCTGTCAATGTGGATTTAAATACGAAATTTGGCAGGACCGGAAAAAATAGTGGCAGGACCGGGGAGAAAACTGACAGGACCGAGGAAAAAATGGCAGGACTGAGGAAAAAATAGTGGCAGGATTTGAAAAAAAGTGGCAGAACCGGGAAAAAAAATAGGAAAAAAAGTGGCAGGGCCGGGAAAAAAAAGTGGCAGGACCGGGAAAAAAAGTGGCATGACCGGGGTAAAAAAGTGGCAGGACGTACCGGCCGCGCTTCTGTAACGACCTCACCTCAAAGAATGGCTCTGTAGATTCGTAGGTATGATCATATACTATTATGTAAACTAAGCTGATTGCTGCTAGTCTTAATCGCCAACGTAAAGTACCCTGTTAAAACACACTGTACGCCGAAAACCAGTCAAAATATTAATTTACTCCTCATTAATTCCTAGATTTAATATTATATAACAAGGTTTATATTAGAAATTATATTTCAAATGTTAAAACAACCGCTATACGTGTTTTCTAGCTTTGTATCGCTTACAAGAACTAAATAAACACATGCCGACCATGCATTTGTATAGGCGATTCACGCTCTGTGGGCTACGTAATGGCGGACACGAGCGCCGTTTCCTAACTTGGTCTATACTAACTTTGGGTTACTATAGTTACAGTTGACATTAAAATTTTTTTTTAATCTTTGTGTAGGTTGCTTGTGACAATTGTGGTAAGTGGTACCACATTCGATGTTTAGGAGTACCAAAGAAACGTTTACAAATGCGTAAATAACAATGGACATGTGCATTTTGTTTTATTTGTAAATTGTAATCATGTGCATTTTATTAGTGGACCTAATCAATTAGTGTTAAGTAGCATTTTATATGATTCTTTTCTTTAATAAAATACATACAGTCATTTGTACTGATTTTATTGTATCTGTGACCACAGATTAGCACAATGTGCAGGTCGCACATTTAAATGTGCACATTGCAAGCGATGTGAGCACAATGTGCAGGTCACACATTTTCGAGCGATGAGAGCACAATGTGCAGGTCGCACATTTAAATGTGTACATTTTCATCGAGCACATTTTTTCGCACATTGAGCAAAAAAATCTCGCAACCTCGTCTCTATTTCGGCTCTATCAACAGCACCTGCGCATAAGAACGTCCGGTTTGCTTGGTCGTTCGCGTGCCAATCCTCTTTTGACCAGTTAAAGGGCCTAAACACACCCCATGTCACTTTTATTTTTTTATGGTAAATTCATAAAGCGACTGTTTTATTGATTCCAAAAATACTTTGCTTATTAAAATTGGTCCAGTATAGGCGTAGATATTCGTCCTCAAACAGTGATCTCTAGCGCTATCCTTTATTTTATTACGAGCTTCGTGATTGTGACGTAGGAACGTACTAGTCACGTGACTGATTCATTCGTAAATGCGAAACCTGCGTTTTTTTGTGCTTTTTTGCGAGCGCCCACGCTTCAACAATTTTGTGACGTGGTTTGTCACGTGGGTAGTACACTTCTCAATTTTTTCGCAAGTTTTCACCCTAGACACTTACCCTGTTTACATGACGGTTTAAGTCGGATCCGAATCCGACTCATTGATCCGCTACTCTCGTTTTCGGCGAAGAGAAAAAGGCGAGTCGGATTGAAGCCGACCGATCCTCAATCCGCTCAGACTAGTGGTTTACGGGTCGGATTTAGCGCTCGAGTTGGATTGAACAATCGGAAATGTTGTTGTTCAGGACTTGTTATACAGTTAACGTAGTGTTTTTGCACCGAATATTGTAGTAGCAGTGTGCGTGTACATCTGGCAACAAATTCCCATGAATTAACATGACAAATTAATTAAATTTTACCAGACAAATGCAGATTTTGCTGTTTGAAATAGGTAAAACCAGCTTTTGGTGTAGTGAGGAATCCTCCCCCCCTTGCCTAGAGAAAAACGAGAGACTAAAAAAGGAAAAAAGAAAATCATTAGACCGTAACGGTATTTCCCAATAAAAGTCATATACTAATAAATATTTCATATATTATTAAATATCCCGGGTTATGGTACACCTGGAGCAGCAATCTTGGTGTCGTTGGAAAGAAGAAGCGACACTTCAATTACGCATCAAAAAATATATTAAATAATTAAACTACTTTTAGTTGAGTGGGCCGTCAAACTTTATCAAAGTTTGACACGCGATAAAATAAAAAAATCGTCAATAAAAATTAACAAAACTTTGACACACGTTGATGTATAGCAACATGCAGAACATATTAAAAAATTGAAGTAATACCGCCCCTAGTTTTTACTTTATTATTATTTTCGCAACCCCCACTTTTAGCCTATTATTCATAGACCGATTCCATCGTCAACGGCTCACCCAACTAAAAGTACTTTAATTATTTAATATATTTTTTGATACGTAATTGGAGTGTCGCTTCTTCTTTCCAACGACACCAAGATTTATATTTTAGCCTTACTATAACTCGAGATATTAAATTTCAAAAAGAAGTAGTTTCTTTCATTCGGCGGGGGGGAGTAGACTTCACTAGGTGCAGCGACGATGGAATCTCGGTCTATGAATAATACGCTGAAAGTGGGGGTTGCGAAAGTATTAATAAAGTAAAAACTAGGGGCGGTATTACTTCAATTTTTCAATATGTTCTGCATGTTGAATGAATGAATGAATGAATGTAACTTACTTTATCCTCGCGTGGCCGGAAAACGACAGTCGTTATCACACGGGTTTAACACCTCGTGCCAGCTTACGAGTTACCATGTATGTTACTTTGTGGGTAATTATTTTTTTGGGATTTTTTCTTTTTTTTTATGTATTTCTGATAATTTAGACAACCCATTAGTAACCACTGGGTTGGAGCAATTGCCGTTAAGTGTCTTGCCCAACGACACATACGCCCACAATGGTAGCAGCATCGAGCCTTGAACCCATTACCTCTGGGTTACAGGCAGGCGCGCTAACCACTATACCACGGCGCCGGACACTATACCACGGCGCCGGATGTTGCTATACATCAACGTGTGTCAAAGTTTTGTTAATTTTTATTGGCGATTTTTTTTATTTTATAGCGTGTCAAACTTTGATAAAGTTTGACGGCTCACTCAACTAAAAGTAGTTTAATTATTTAATATATTTTTTGATGCGTAATTGAAGTGTCGCTTCTTCTTTCCAACGACACCAAGATTGCTGCTCCAGGTGTACCATAACCCGGGATATTTAATAATATATGAAATATTTATTAGTATATGATTTTTATGGGGAAATACCACCCAACTAAAAGTACTTTGATTATTTAATATATTTTTTGATACGTAATTGCAGAGTCGCTTCTTCTTTCCAACGACACCAAGATTGCTGTATATCAGTGGTTCCCAAACTTTTTTTTCACCCGGCGCCACTTGAGCTATTCAAAATGTTTGCGGCGCACTTAGCCAAAGGTCTTAGAAATAAAAACGCATTTTTACAGTTTTATCGTGTATTTTAAGATTAGGCTCGTTTAAGCATATGAAACTTAAGCATATGAAAAGTGTTGTACCACAGTCTGGACATGATTATTGCAAACCGAAAGAAATAATTGGCATTGTTACGTAATATACAAATCTACTGTACAGATAGAAATGCGAAAACAAACTTTTTAAATTTTATTATTGAACAAACACGTTGGATTTTTA
Organism: Ciona robusta; assembly: GCF_009617815.1. Classification (NCBI taxonomy): domain Eukaryota; kingdom Metazoa; phylum Chordata; class Ascidiacea; order Phlebobranchia; family Cionidae; genus Ciona; species Ciona robusta. Next base: position 5,790,744 of record NC_143235.1, read on the forward strand.
TATAAAACAACAATTTATATTGCAATAAAATATTAATACAAATCAATTATCTCGACCATGCTAAATTGGAAATGTTTCTGCAAATTTTCACGGCGCACTTGACGAGTTGCGTCGGCGCACTAGTGCGCCGCGGCGCCCACTTTGGGAACCGCGGCTGTATATGATATATTTATTAGTATATGATTTTTATGGGGAAATACCGTTACGGTCTAATGATTTTCTTTTTTTCCATTTTTAGTCTCTCGTTTTTTCTCTAGGCAAGGGAAGGGGGGGAGGATTCCTCACTAGCACCCAGCTTTTTATAGTCTACAAGCAAAATGTGTGCTACTGAAGAATTTTCCAACCACACGCGTATTGCCTAATCTGTAACGATACCTAAATATAGTACCACAATGTTGTTGGGAGCGTTCTTCACCAGTACTTCAAATTTTACTACCCTATAGACTATAGAGGAGATAGACCACCATTATTTGCAAGGGCACTTGCTTGTACATGTACCAGTCAAGTAACACAATAATCAGAGTAGTAGTTTACAGTCAAACTGCTTTTTCTATTATGAATTGTCTTGGAGGATTGTTCAACACATTTGGCAGCAAAAGAACAACAAAAGTTATGCATTGAATTCAAAATGGTAGAGTGACTGAAGTGATGGAAGATTAAATAATGCAGATGAGAAAAAGGTTAGTATGCCTGGATGGACTTTAGTGCATTCATTAAAACTTACACTTATATTTCAGGAACCATCAACACCACGAGAACAACATCTTGTGAAACAGGAAGAATGAAGTTTTACTGATGATGGTTTAACAAGCTAATATGTTTATGTTTTATTATGATCGATTATGCGACAGAAACGCTGCTTTATTTAATAATGTCAGAGCTTTATTGCTACTTCGTTCGAAAAACATCATTAAAACAGTGTTTGTGATGTAAAAGCCATTCTGACTTCTTTGTCAAAGTGTATTTGGTTGTCTGTATAAAGTATGTGGTATGATACCCAAACTTTTATGTCTGAATAAACTTCTGTTTTGTGCAGATTAACATGTGGCTTTACTGTTCTGTATATTTTGCTTTTGTTAATAATTTATTGTTGCAGTACCTACTACCAATAAATTAAACAAATAAAACCATTCATTTGACACATGTCATACTTGTTAAAAGCATAGGACCAAAACTTATCACATTTTTGTGGAACTCAGCTAGCAGAAACACAATATGTTTTAGTATGTTTATGAGAGGATCAGCATTGTCTGAATTAATAGCAACAACCTATCTAAAGTATGTCAGGACATAAATAACAGTACTTTGGAATTTTAGATAAACCAGTTCAGTAGATTAAAATAAAGCACATATACACTTAAAGGCTGCTGATTGTTATATTTCAAGCTATACTGATAACCTATTGCGGGTAATAAAGTTTATTAAAACTGGCGACTACAAACGCTTCGGTTCCCATTTCAGTTTCAATCCGATTGAAACGCGCCATGTAAATATGACGTTTTAGCGGATCGGATTTGAAATTCGTGTGACGTCACATCAAGTCGGATTGAATTCAAATCCAATCCGATCATGTAAACAGGGTAACTATTGCACCACGTTTCGGGAATTGTTAGCTGTGGTAAAGGGTATAAAGAAGAGAATTTACATTACGCACTGACCACGCTTCATTAAAATGGCTGCGGACTATGAAAAACCCGGAAGGTATGTTAGCCCGGTGGCTATCGGTTTTGGGCACCTACCAATTTCAGATTGAACAAAGGCCGGGGAGGCAGCATGTAAATGCGGACGGGTTGTGTAGGCTGTAAAAGCGACGCCTGTCTTGATTGCGAAAACGCTAAAACGAAGCGGTGGTGGTTTCGGTATTGCAAACGCAGTCTCGCCGACCGAGCGAGCAATACGCCACTGGTTGGCTCGAACAATGGTCTCTCGTCGAGCTGCGTATCTGGCAGAATGAGGATCCATCGATTTCTCCTATATTGAGAAACAAAAGTTGCAGCCGCAACACGCGCCGGATACTTCGCAAATGGCGGTGCACGATACAACTCATTCTTATATAAGGCAATGGGATCTACTAGAGGTACACCAGGGTTTGTTATACCGCGTGTGGAGACCAGACAATAACTTTGATTCCCCAGTGTTAGTGCTGGTCGCCCCACAAGGTTTACGAAGGGAAATCTTTCACCATTTACACGAACTCAGAACGGGTGGTCATTTTGGGATCAATCGAACTATATACGCCATACGTCGTCGGTTTTATTGGCCGGGATTAGCGGAAGACGTTAGACAATGGTGTAGATGGTGCATTCCGTGTTCTCGCCGCAAACCAACCCATGGCCGACCGCATCGTCCACTAGTGCAAAATATTTCATGAGGCCCTATGGAACGAGTAGCTATAGATTTTCTCGGCCCGTTACCTCGAACAAAGAATGGGAATCAATACAGGTAATGGGTTCAAGGCTCGTCGCTGCTACCATTGTGGGCGTATGTGTCCTTGGGCAAGACACTTAACGACAATTGCTCCAACCCAGTGGCCACCAATGGGTTGTCCAAATTATCAGCCATACATAAAAAAAAAAAGAAAAAATCCCCAAAAAATAATCACCCACAAAGTAACATACATGGTAACTCGTAAGCTGGCATGGGGGTTAAACCCGTGTGATAACGACTGTCGTTTTCCGGCCACGCGAGGATAAAGTAAGTTACATTCATTCATTCATTCATTCACCTTTTGGTTGTTGTGGATTATTTTACAAAATGGAAGCTTTTGCTTTGCCGAATCAGTTAGCGACTACCACAACTGAAACCCTGGTGACACAATTCTTTTTAAGGTTTGGTTTTTCAAAAGTCTTACACTCGGACCAGGGTAGAGATTTTGAATCGCACGTTTTTCAAAAGATGTGCCGTTCGTTAAACATTCGGAAAACCCGTTGCACGCCGTATCGGCCACAGTCCGACGGTCTTGTGGAAAGGTTTGATCGTACCCTTTTACAAATGTTGTCTAATTGCGTAAATGATTACCACGACGATTGGGATAGTCACCTACCTTACCTTTGTTTAGCTTACAGGTGTTCACGTCATGAATCCACCAAGTTTTCACCAAATAAACTGATGTTGGGAAGAGAAACGGCGCTGCCGTTAGACCTGATGGTTGGGCCGCCACCAGGGTCGCGAACGTTTCGGTGCCACACGGGGTTTGTCCAGGACATGCAGTACACTCTGACAAACTCGTTTGAAGATGCGCATCGATCTTTAAAGAAATTCGCCGTTCGCCAAAAGCGCAACTACGACCGCAACATGCAAGTGGTAGAACCGTTTACAGTCGGGGTTTGGTATTTTTAGCCTCCGGCAGCTAGAAGAAAACTGGGACATGGGTGGATTGGCCCCTATTTAGTGCGACAGCAGCTCAATAATGAACTATTTGTGATACCAGGCTCGGCAATACATGCCGACAATCTTAGCAAATATGAAGCCGAACATTTACCGGAGGACTGGAGGCGTGAACGCGACGCTGTGAATGTTGGACAGCAAAGAAGTGATGCGCGTACACCACCACAAGAACGAACAGAGACCGGCGATCGGTCGAGTGCTGAGATGCTGCCTGGTGGCGATGTTGGGACAAATGACAATGTTTCCATGTTTGGTCGAGTTCGTCGTCCACCGCGACGTTTAACCTATGATGTGTATTAGTGGTGTAATTTCATTTTGTGTGTTATTCGTTTGAGGACAAACGTGTTTAAGTGGGGGAGAGTGTGATGAATTCTTATGGTTATATATTTGTTTTATGTCTTAGCTGTGTATTTCCTCTATTCAGAGCGCTATTTATGTTTTATTCTATGTCTATGTTAAGTTACAGAGCGTAAGTTAATTGCTATTACCGCATTCCTTCGCTTTACATTATTGGCATATTCCTGTATTTTGGGTGCTGCTTTTGATTGGTTAATTGCACCAAGGTGATCCTAGAATACAGATATTATAGCGGCCATTTTCGATACCTTTTACTGGTGCCACCAACCTAAAATTTGGACACTGTACTAACTAGACCCCAGCGGTACCGATTCTAAAATAAAAATTCTAAAAATATTAATTATGAATATTCATATTCGTCATAAAAACATATTTATATAATTTTCGCACGAACCAGCTTTGAATATGTTATAGCGCTACGTAATAGCTACAAAATAAAACATTTTTTTCTTCAAAAAAATGGGGGCATGGGTGTGAAATATTAAAAAGTATGATCATAACTTGAATCATATAAATATCAAATTTTCAATTTTTTTGGCGAAAATATAACTTACGCATACATCTATGCACGGCCTACTAGAGATAGCCTCTAAGATTAGGGCTTTTAATTGATATGCTCGGTCGGACCAGTCGGTCCAATTGTATCGGACAATATTGAATTGACTACAGGATAAACTAGTTTGTTTTAGAAGTAGAGGCTCAAGGTCGTTATCGCCTTCCGTGATAATCTTTGCGCCTCCGTTATTTAAAAACAAAAAACCTTTTGTATTAATTGAAACAAATAAATTAAATTCTCGATGTTTCTCAGGTATACTTACGCACAGATAGGATAAAGTAAATGATGCGGCAGTCGAAGACTCTGTTTAAATCCAAAACATCACATTTGAATATACGTATTTACTGTTCATTATATTATTTTTGTTAATGTGTATAATTTTTGCGTTCGTGCAAATAAAATATATGAACAAGGGATTAAAGATATGACCATACTTTTTTTGTATTCTGAACCCAAGCCCGCATTTTTTTGAATATTCATAATTAAAAAAAAAAAAAAATTAAATTATTTTTTTAATGGGAATGGTATGTTAGTGACCTACAAAGATGTATGTGTAAGTTATATTTTCGCCCAAAAAATTGAAAATTTGATATTTATATGATTCAAGTTATGATCATACTTTTTAATATTTCACACCCAAGCCCCCATTTTTTTGAAGAAAAAAATGTTTCATTTTGTAGCTATTACGTAGCGCTATAACATATTCAAAGCTGGTTCGTGCGAAAATTCTATAAATATGTTTTTATGACGAATATTAATATTCATAATTAATATTTTTTAGAATTTTAAAAAAAAGGTTTGTGGCACCAGTAAAAGGTATTGAAAATGGCCGCTATATTATCTGTATTCTAGGATTACCTTGGTGTTAATTGCGTGGGCGAGACGTTGCATTTTATAGCTTAAAAATTAAATCAGTTGCTTGTGGTTGAGTTCGTGAGCGGTCTTACTTTTGTCTAAAGAAGAAAACGCTACAATACTATTCAATGAAGTTTATTTATGTTTTAAGCTGTGATTGTAAATGTATTTTAATCACGCCCCCCAAGATTTTGTTAAAATGTGAATCACGATGCCAATTCTAAATCACCGTTTTGTTTTGTGCAATGGTAGAGTTCTTGGGTATTACCATTCAATAAGGGAATTGTACCTGTTAATTTATTCAATAAATTGTTATCTAAAGAGCCACTAAGGTGACCAATAAACAACCTAAACATTATTTATGGACATGTACTTTCTGGGTATACTAAGTATTGAAGTTATAAATTTTCAGTAACTAAACCCATGACCCAATTAAAAACCTGTTTATTTTAAACATTAATTTGCAATGTTTTAATCATTGAAGCAATTGGAGTAATAAACTGCAAATATTGTTTCCATCTTTAAAGCTTAGCAGCTCATTAATTAGGTGATGTCCAATAACAATTGTGCCACTAGTATTCTTCACATTGCTTTGACTTTATATTGTCTGCCTTTCATCATTTTCTTGTTCTTCTTGTTCTGTTCTTTGCGTTGAATCATCTCCTACATAACAATACCCAGTTGATAAAAGCGATATATCTGAAGTTGAGATGAATAGATCCAGCACAGGGGTTCTTAATTTTTTAAAGCGCGCCACTTATTGAAGATTTCGTAAAAACTTGAACCCCCCTTTGTGTTATATTAAAATTTTTTTATTTTATTAATATATATATTTTATTTTATTATTTTTCGCAGTAACCACTCTAAGAATAAAGAACCACTATTGGAATGATAAGTGGGTGACCAAATTTTAAAGCAATCGCGACATCGTTTTGCACCCCAGTCTGAAATCGTGTATACTGCTCAATTATCATAATATAACTGTAAATATTTGTCGACGTCAATCTTTACATGTGCTAAGCCACATTTTAAGTACTCACAACTGCTATGTTGCGTATGTAGGTCATACAACAATGAACACTGGGCAGTCCACAGTACTACACACTTGGAAAACTGCCCATATTGTGTAAGTAAAGGGTTATGATGTAACAGTATATAGTATTTGGACATATGCTTGTAAATATAAAACCTTACATCCAATCTTCGCTGTTTCTCTGGATCTTCTTCGTTCATCATTCGTTCCTTTAAAGCACGCGCTTTCTCCTCTTTCTTCTGTTGTGCTGCCTCTTGTCGTTGTGCGTGTGTTTGCTTGAGATACCGATCAGCCACATCTGCTCGGTGTTTATCTGCTTTTATTTGACTCTAAAAAGGTCAAAAACAACATGCAAAAAATATAAATGTTTTATTTATTTTTCATACATGCATGAAAGTAGAAAAAAATGTTACACAAACCACTTACGTCTCTTGAAAGTCTTAATTTTTTAAGCTTGTCACTTAGATAAATTAACATTTTCAGCAACGGAACCATTTCTCCTATTTCTGAAGGCTTTTCTGGCACTATAAAGTCAAAAAAGAAAGCTAAGTTAATATTTTTGTTATACAAGATTAAATAATTCTACACTTTCAAGGCCAAATCAAGAAAAATGATTCCTAAGTTTAGATATTCATAGAAACTAAAACAGAGTGGGCAGGCAAACTTCTTAAATTTTATTTGATTAAACTGTTTTCACAAAACTGTTTGTTTAACTATCACCCAGATCACCCAGAATCTATAAATTTTTTATACTTTTAGCTGAAAATTGTCTTCTAAATTTTTTGAAGCAAATAAATTTCTAAAATTTGCTGAACCATAAGTTCTGAACATGATGTAAAGAAATAAATAATTTTACAATAGCACTGGGTTACAAAATGAATTATTGAGAACATGCTTACAATTAATTACAAGAGTAATTTGCTTTACAGTCTCAGGAATGGCAGGTGCATCATCATTTCTATAAAAAAAAGTTTTAAAGCGTCATAAAAGTCTAAACTTTAAAAATTAAAGTTAAAATATAATGAGGATTAAAGTTAAATATAATAATTTAACATCATTGTTTATCAACTTACTGGTCTAGAGGTTTGGCACCAGAGTATTGATCCGAAATATGAAGGGAATCAAATAAATTCTGATGATCCTTTAACACACGAACAACCTGTAATAATATAAAAGTACAGAAATGTATTACCAGCAAAAGTTTTTATACTTCATTGAAAACATAATATATTAATACAATCACAAATAAACGGTCTATGATGCAGGATTGTAAAAGTTGTAAATCCGGACGGTGATCGTTTAATTTTATTGAAAATCCGGACGTAATATGTTTTACGTGCGTCTGTCACCCAAGCTACCAAATCTTGTTATAAAGCGTATTACTGACTATCACCACGACACCACAGTCTAGTGCGGGCGCCTGTGCGATAGAAACCGTTGTTAAAGCTGTGATCTAATGTTTTATGTTCGTCGCGTGTTCGTAATAATCAGCTAACAAAGTCGCTCGAGTAACAAACATTGCCGTGCTGCAATTTGACATTTTGCGCTTAATTGTTACGTCACATGTCTTATTGCAACATAATATTACAAGTTACAACTATGACGTTTCATTACGTAACAATCGGGAGGAATGCCCACTGCCCAACGAACCACGAGATCGAAACATCGTGTATGAGCGTCACATTTTTACGCTCTGCGCCGGCGTAGGAAATAAAGAAAGACGCATGCGGTAGCATACATTCTACACCTAACAAACGAAGTAATCGCTGTGAATTTATTCTCGTGAAAAGTGCCGTAATGAAACTCTGGTTCTCGTGCGGTGTCATCAAACGATGTTTTTTGGCTTCTGTCCAAGCTCTGCCGGGGCGATACTTTGTAATAATATATTACAATTTGCGTTGGTTCCAACTTACTGATAGCGTCGCTCCTCGCTCTTATATTTGCACCAATTAAAATTCACATAAACGCAATTTACCTGCATTTATTAAAGTTTAAACTATTCTTGGTTGCTTGCTTAAAATTATATCGGGATTAAAACAATTATACAAAATATAGAAGCACATAAACCACAATTGTTATCTAAAATTTTAATAGTTTATCAAAGGTATTATGACGTAATCATCGTTACATTTTTAATCCACGATGAACGTGGGTAAAACTTTTTATTTGTTTCTACCGATTTAGATACGTCGTTTTGATAAATGTAATATCATTTTAAATTCACCACATAAAGGTTCCATGTGACATGATTTGTGACAAAATTAGTATAGTAGGTGTTGGAAAAATGCATTTTTTTTAATGTTTGCACGAACCGTTTCGTCATTTTAGCTATTCGCCGTGTTCTCGCAATGTAACCGATGCGGTTAAAATAGAGCACACGTTTATGTCGTCAATAATTACGGAACAAAGAAACCAAAGAGTATATTGTCGGCCGAACGTAAGAAAGTTGATTTTAATAGATATAGGATTTATTTCTACTAAAAAAAATCCGGACGTTTTTCGACGATCCGGACGGTGACATTATCACTGAAAAAGGGATATTTTTACAATCCTGCTATGATGGTAACAAATTACCGTACTATCCAATATGAAGGCAGGTACATCCCCATAAAGCTCAGATAACATCAACATGCTTAAAGGAAGGTTGTATTTCTCACCCATTTTTGCTTTATCAGCACAATACAAGCACTGTGGAAGCAACATTTACGTACATATTGTTAAAAAGTAGTTACTAATAAACAGTTAAAGGACCACACAAACAAAAAATTATAACTTGTATATTGATGGAAATGTTTAAAAGTGTTACAAAGGTTAGAGGTGGACCGATATATCCATTTACCAATATTATCAACCAATACTTATGTTTACCGACAATCAGTATCGGTGAAAAATGCTTATAATTATCATATATAAATCGATTGTGCAAAGCAACGTGCCTCCTACTTGACGTCCACTTGAGTGTAACATCCACTTGCGTCAAAGTTTAACGTCCACTCGCAACATAGTTTAGACTTTCGGTGCCTCGTAGTTTAGCCTTTACATGCGCCGTAGTTAACCTTCACATGCGCCGTAGTTAACCTTCACATGCGCCGTAGTTAACCTTCACATACGCCGTAGTTTAGCCTTCACATACGCCGTAGTTTAGCCTTCACATACGCCGTAGTTTAGCCTTCACATACGCCGTAGTTTAGCCTTCACATACGCCGTAGTTCAGCCTTCACATGCGCCGTAGTTAACCTTCACATACGCCATAGTTTAGCCTTCACATACGCCGTAGTTTAGCCTTCACATACGCCGTAGTTTAGCCTTCACATACGCCGTAGTTCAGCCTTCACATGCGCCGTAGTTAACCTTCACATACGCCGTAGTTTAACCTTCACATACGCCGTAGTTTAGCCTTCACATACGCCGTAGTTCAGCCTTCACATGCGCCGTAGTTAACCTTCACATACGCCGTAGTTTAGCCTTCACATACGCCGTAGTTTAGCCTTCACATACGCCGTAGTTTAGCCTTCACATACGCCGTAGTTTAGCCTTCACATACGCCGTAGTTCAGCCTTCACATGCGCCGTAGTTAACCTTCACATACGCCGTAGTTTAGCCTTCACATACGCCGTAGTTTAGCCTTTACATACGCCGTAGTTTAGCCTTCACATACGCCGTAGTTTAGCCTTCACATACGCCGTAGTTTAGCCTTCACGTGCGCCGTAGTTTAGCCTTCACATGCACCGTAGTTTAGCCTTCACATACGCCGTAGTTAACCTTCACATACGCCATAGTTAACCTTTACATACGCCGTAGTTTAGCCTTCACATACGCCGTAGTTTAGCCTTCACATGCGCCGTAGTTAATCTTCACATACGCCGTAGTTAATCTTCACATACGCCGTAGTTAACCTTTACATGCGCCGTAGTTTAGCCTTCACATGTGCCGTAGTTTAGCCTTCACATGCGCCGTAGTTTAGCCTTCACATGCACCCTAGTTTAGCCTTCACATGCGCCGTAGTTAATCTTCACATACGCCGTAGTTAACCTTTACATGCGCCGTAGTTTAGCCTTCACATGCACCGTAGTTTAGCCTTCACATGCGCCGTAGTTAATCTTCACATACGCCGTAGTTAATCTTCACATACGCCGTAGTTAACCTTTACATGCGCCGTAGTTTAGCCTTCACATACGCCGTAGTTTAGCCTTCACATACGCCGTAGTTAACCTTTACATGCGCCGTAGTTAACCTTTACATGCGCCGTAGTTTAGCCTTCACGTGCGCAGTAGTTTAGCCTTCACATACGCCCTAGTTTAGCCTTCACATACGCCGTAGTTTAGCCTTCACATACGCCGTAGTTTAGCCTTCACGTGCGCAGTAGTTTAGCCTTCACATACGCCCTAGTTTAGCCTTCACATACGCCGTAGTTTAGTCTTCACATGCGCCGTAGTTTAGCCTTCACATGCGCCGTAGTTAACCTTCACATACGCCGTAGTTAACCTTTACATGCGCCGTAGTTTAGCCTTCACATACGCCGTAGTTAACCTTTACATGCGCCATAGTTTAGCCTTCACATACGCCGTAGTTTAGCCTTTACATGCGCCATAGTTTAGCCTTCACATACGCCGTAGTTTAGCCTTCACGTGCGCCGTAGTTTAGCCTTCACATACGCCGTAGTTTAGCCTTCACATACGCCGTAGTTTAGCCTTCACATACGCCGTAGTTTAGCCTTCACATACGCCGTAGTTAACCTTCACATACGCCGTAGTTTAGCCTTCACATGCGCCGTAGTTAACCTTCACATGCGCCGTAGTTTAGCCTTCACATACACCGTAGTTTAGCCTTTACATACGCCGTAGTTTAGCCTTCACGTGCGCCGTAGTTTAGCCTTCACGTGCGCAGTAGTTTAGCCTTCACATACGCCGTAGTTTAGCCTTCACATACGCAGTAGTTAACCTTCACATGCGCCGTAGTTTAGCCTTCACATACGCCGTAGTTTAGCCTTCACATACGCCGTAGTTTAGCCTTCACATACGCCGTAGTTTAGCCTTCACAGACCCCGTAGTTTAGCCTTCACATACGCCGTAGTTTAGCCTTCACATACGCCGTAGTTTAGCCTTCACATACGCCGTAGTTTAGCCTTCACAGACCCCGTAGTTTAGCCTTCACATACGCCGTAATTTAACCTTCACAGACGCCATAGTTTAGCCTTCACATACGCCGTAGTTTAACCTTCACAGACGCCGTAGTTTAGCCTTCACATACGCCGTAGTTTAGCCTTCACATACGCCGTAGTTTAGCCTTCACCTGTGTCGTAATTTAGCCTTCACATACACCGTAGTTTAGCCTTTACATACGCCGTGGTTTAGCCTTCACGTGCGCCGTAGTTTAGCCTTCACGTGCGCAGTAGTTTAGCCTTCACATACGCCGTAGTTTAGCCTTCACATACGCAGTAGTTAACCTTCACATGCGCCGTAGTTTAGCCTTCACATACGCCGTAGTTTAGCCTTCACACACGCCGTAGTTTAGCCTTCACATACGCCGTAGTTTAGCCTTCACAGACCCCGTAGTTTAGCCTTCACATACGCCGTAATTTAACCTTCACAGACGCCATAGTTTAGCCTTCACATACGCCGTAGTTTAACCTTCACAGACGCCGTAGTTTAGCCTTCACATACGCCGTAGTTTAACCTTCACAGACGCCGTAGTTTAGCCTTCACATACGCCGTAGTTTAACCTTCACAGACGCCGTAGTTTAGCCTTCACATACGCCGTAGTTTAGCCTTCACATACGCCGTAGTTTAGCCTTCACCTGTGTCGTAATTTAGCCTTCACATACGCCGTAGTTAACCTTTACATGCGCCGTAGTTTAGCCTTCACATACGCCGTAGTTTAGCCTTCACATGCGCCGTAGTTTAGCCTTCACCTGTGTCGTAATTTAGGCTTTACGTGCTTTGTATTTTAGCCCTCACGTGCGTCGAAGTTTGGCCTTTATGTATGTCATAGTTTGACCATTACGTGCATCTTAGTTTATTAGCGTTCATGTGCGTTGTACTTGCGTTCATGTACATCCTAGTTCCTTACAAAAGCAACACTTACGGAGTCATGATGTAACATACTAACATGCAGACCAACCATTTTTCTCTAAAAAACTGATAAAATATAGACTTTATTATGTTTTTATTTTTCAGCTACATTCTATGCTGACAAAGCACTTTCTCCTATTATTTTTCAAAACTTTTTATATGTTTATTGTGTTTCGCTAGTAGCTGCTGTTTTTCTTTAATACAAGTTGTTGGTACGTGTTAAAAATTATGTTTGAAAAAATGCTGGTTTAACCTAATTTAATTTTCTGTAGTACATTAGAAACCAGAAACGATCTAAATTGCCATTTTTTATGAGAAATCCTATGCATTGTCGCACAGCCAGACTTTTTCACAAGCTGCTTTTTTTTAAACTTTGGTGGATACCTTTAGATCACAGCGTATCTATTTTTATACAAATTTTTATTGTTATGATGCTAGCAGAGGTTTTCAGGTTTTCTTAGTAAGCATCTTAAAGAGGTTTTCTTAGTAAGCATCTTAAAAATAATAATAAAAAAACAATGTTTCATGGTTACTTATGCCATGTGTGTGAATTATGCAGCTACTTAAATGTAAAAGGTGGTAAAACGAATATCCAATTATTCAAATTTCAATTAATACTTACCAAATCTTGCATAGTTTTGTGGAGGTTGGTGATGCTTTTCTTTATTCCAACACAAAATACAAGAGATGGAAGAGTTGTCATCTTTACTGATATTGTAACCTGATCGTTAATTGGTTTCATCTGATGAGCAATCACGGATATCAAATCTTGTCTTTTCAACAACTGAAATAACATCAAGTTGTGATAAAGAGCTTAAAATGATTAACAGCCTAAAAAAGAAAATTATTTACATACTTTCAATTCAACTAGCATCCCTTCACAGCATTGCCGACCAGAACACCATAATGTGTAAACATGTTCAGATTCCTTCTGAAGTTCATTAGTGCTTTCAATTTTTTTGTTTTGTGGATCATCTCCAACGAGAGCAAAGGATTTGTGAAGAAAATCAAGATGGTGAGACAACCTTAAAAAATTTACACCCAACATTTTATAACTAACAACTCTTTGATGACAGTTGCTTCTCCATTCTTAGCTGAGAAGCAACAACTCCCAAACCTTGAGGTTCCTCTATTCTCTTTAGATAAACGACAACTACCTTTTATCGGCCGCATTTAAATTTCCAAATTTTAATTGTTTAGAGTAATCGTGTTTGGACTGCATGCGCAAACAACTTTATTGTCACAACAATGCTATATGTATTGCAAGCAGAAATGCATACAGTTTAGAGAGAAAAACAGAGTGTTTCTTTATTGAATATCGAGAACAAGCAAAGTGCAGAAAAATCTAGTGTTCATTTATTGACAGTCGGGAGCAGACGCATGCACTATTCAGAAAGATAACGCTAGTATTTCTTTATCAATCATGGCCCATTGACGCATGCATTTTTCAAAAGAAAGATAGAGTGTTTCTTTATCATCGAAACGAAGCAGACTAGGCCACGAATAAGACAGAACCTTAGTCTTGTAAAAAATTTGTGGACAATTTTGTATCTCTGGTTTTATCAGTTCTAACAAACAACAAAAATACAATAATTTCTAAAGTCAAGATTACCAAGATGATGCAAGAGTGTTGTTCTTTGCCTTGCCAATAAAGAAATTGATCAAATAAACAAAAATTCCAAGAGCCATTAAAATTTCCACATAATATTTATCCCAGCTTCTTAAATGCAATGGAACATCTGCTATTTTCAACTCGGGTTTTTTCTACAAAAGCATTAAAATATGTTTTAATTTACATGAAAACTCTCTTTAATCTCTTTAATTTTTAATGTCTATGCTGTATACTTACCGTTTATATTTCATACAATCCAGTAAAATGCTAATCCTTTGGCTGTCTAAACTATGTACACAAAATTTCCACAAGAATAATGTAAAATGTAACAGTATTGAATTGTCTAAGGGGTAATGTCAAATCACACCCAGCAGTTAATAAAATTGCTGGACCTAGTCAGAATGTAGGTTATAAAACAAACACGCACAAAATTGCTTAGTGGTGGGCACAGTGAAACTTGGTTAACTTGGTAACGTCCTGCTTCAGCATTAAACTAACAAACCTTTTTAATATTTTTGTCAACTTTTTTGTCATTTTCCCAAATTGTATCATCGCCTGGTAGTCCCTCAAATTCATCTGGATCTAAAGATTCAAACTCCTCATCCTGTAAATGTGCAAAACAATATTGAGTTTTTATACTCTGATGATTTTTTATAGTGCTGTTAAATGTTTGTTTAAAAAATTGTCCTCAGATACCGACCTCCTCTGTTTCCACCACAACATCTTCAACCTCATTTGTTGGTTTCTCTTCAACCTGCTCTGCTTCAAACTCTACAACAAATTGTGTAAGGTTTATACAACTTTAACTAGTACTGTGTTTTTTTAACACAAACTAATGCATATACACTCAAAATATTGCTTACCAACAAATCCATTATTGATTGTCGTTTGTTTTTCAGTATCATCAAAATCTTCAAATTCTGCAAATTCATTGTCTTCGATATTTCCTGCATGCTTATTCCCAGCATGGACGATGACAATAGAAGCAATAAACAAAGAAAGTACTAATACCTTCATCCTATATATTGTAAACTTAATTCCCTGTAGCCAGTTACATTTTTACATAGTTACATAAACAGAAGGTTATGTATCGTTAAGTATAAAACAAATTATTACGAAACAATGAAGTGTGGTCATACTTGTAAAACTCTAAAATCAGACACAGAAACTAGGCTACTTATTATCTCAACTTTGCAATAAATTTACTTGGTAGGCAACCTTCGCAGTGGAAAAGAATATCAAAATATATAATAATAAATCCAATGCTGACAAAATTTATCAGTTTTACACATCATAGGATTTTTATAAACACTATAATTTTTGAATAACAATGGCACTGGCTCCACCACCACCATTACAGATTCCTGCACAACCAAGCTGTCCTGGTTCGAGACGATATGCAAGGTGCCCAACAATTCTTGCACCAGACATTCCAATTGGATGACCAAGTGAAACAGCTCCACCATCAACGTTGACTGTGGTTGAATCAATTTCCAGTAATTTAATATTTGCTAGGGCAACTACGCTAAAAGCCTCGTTAATTTCCCAAAGAGCAATCTGATCTTTAGTGACACCAGCAGCGGCTAGTGCTTTTGGAATTGCATATGCTGGTACAATTGGAAAGTCAATTGGAGCAAGAGCAGCATCTGCAAATCCAAGAATACGAGCAAGAGGTTTCACTCCACACTTTTTAGCAGATTTACCTATAAAGCAATAAAAATTTTTTTAGGCTTCCGTTTTCTGGATATTTTTCTAGCGTTTAATTATTTTATACCTGGAGCAAAAAGGTTTTACTTAAAAAAATTAGTAAACTTATTCACTTGCATGAAAATAGACTAACGTTTTGCATAAGCAAACATGAAAACTTTTTTAAAAAAAATTTTGCATTCTTGTATGGACTGCATATGCAAACGTCTTTACCGTTAAAACAATGCTTTCCTTAATGCTATAAGCAGGCATGTAAAAAATAAAAACCCGGCCGATACCGGTTTGCAATTATATTTTTCCGGCAGTTTTCCTGGCGCGTGTGTTCTGACGTCAAATTTTGCCTCTCTATCTAGCCCCGCGTTCGTGTGCCGCTTTCACCATGTACGAGGCTTTTGGATATAATCCAACCATTTCTCCCGCGGTAATTCGTAGCGTAAGAATTTAATTAAAAACGTGTCAATCATGTTTCGTCTTTTTCCGATCAAAGTCTGATTGCCGCGACGTCACAGGACTAAACATTTAGCCGTAAAATTAAAGTTTTGCTACTGAGCTTTTCTAATAAATACGGTATAGTGTCATTAATACTAAGCGCGACAAGCTTTGTCCGGTCAACATTGAAATTAATAACAGACGCTAGTTTAAGCAAGGAATACTCTACTAGGATTGCTACTTTAATGAAACTATAAAACTAATCGGCGATTACGAACTACAGTTTAAAAAACTCGCATGTTTCTACCTACAACGGATTTTCTTTGTAATAATAATTACTGGAAATTTAATAGTGCTTTAAGATTGTTTGTGTTTTATATTCGGTAACACGAGTTGAATATTTGTTCGTATTGTTACGTATTATTAGTCAAAACCCCTATTATGGCGCAATCAAATACTGCAAGTTCCATACGACATAGCTAGTAATGTTACGTCACAATTGCCATTGTCTCCACATAAATGTGTTTGTTACGTCAGAACTGCACGAATAGGTAACTTACAGAACTGCACGAATAGGTAAGTTGAAACAAAATGTTACGCAGCCGGCGAAGTAAATAAATTCCGGATTTCCACGCCGGCCGTTTTTTGCCGGCAGTTTTTAAAAATTCCAGCCAATGCCGGTGGCATCGAAAATAGGCACTTTTTACACCGCTGGCTATAAGTATCTCGAATGAGATTAAAAATTGACTTCGTAAAAAATAGTTTTACCCGAACACGGTCATTGTGTGTTTCTAACAGCACACATTGAAGAATGCTGCACTTCATTTCTAAGATTACTTAAGTAATATTCAAACTTCTGTACTGTTTTTTATTTTCCTGACTTTGAGCTTAAAAAAACAAAAGCAATCTAACTTAATTAAAAGAAAAACAAGTTAATAATGTTAAAGCAGTCGCGAATAAGTAAATTCTTAGATCTCCCTATGTCATAGGCGCCGAACTTTCTAAATTGCAGGGTAGGCGCAATAAATATGACGTCATAATTATGACGTAACATTGCATTACCAGTGTATCGCACGTTACGGTTGGAATATTTACGTTATCTTGTGCTGTATAGTGGTGGTTTTACATAGGCCTATTTAGTAAATCAAAATTATGATTGGGCTTAAACACTCCCTTCATAAATTGTTTGCATAATTTCGTTACGTAGCGGCGGGTAACGCTATAAGAAAAAAGACGCACGTCAAAGTAAGATCGTTTGTAGTTGATTTAAATCAAAATTCCGTGACTTAAAATCAACTACAATATGACTGCTTTTAATATATGTAACAGATTGCGCAAGTTGTTGCAATCGTTATCTATATTATCGTATCTACATGCTGATGAAAAGATCACTCGTCTCCCGAGCCAGACTGCAAGGACGGTAAATCGGCAAAGTGACAAAATTTACAAACGGGCATAAATTAATTTAATATTTTATTGCGTATTTTGCCACCGGCAAGCAGCTTAGACAAGGAATTGGGCAATTTGTGATCGTAGACAATTAATTTGTTACGAAGCGCCAGGGTTACAAGGAAAGATTACCCGCTGTTATGACCAAAATAAAAGCTGAAATCTAGAGTGGCGAAATAGGTCTAGCCAGTGGCAACCAAGCTTTATCTGAACAGAAATTTATTCACATGCTTGTTGCGTTCACGTGCGAAAAAACTATTCATTGTAGACGAGACAATACTTTAACCAATGGCAAACAAGAAAAAGCAAACATTCAATCTGTTTTTTTTTATCACCTGCAGGCTAAATATTGAAAGTGTGAATTCCTATTATGACGCAAATAATCAACGTGTGAATTGCAATTATGTCCTAATCAATTGCCAGGTTAAACAATTGCTATTATGATGCAATGTATTCACGTGGGAATCCTTACTATTTCGTAATGAATATGCTGCTTGGCTAGGGAAAATATTGTAAATGAAATATGGGAAAAGTATTAAGCAGCGCTCCTAGAACAGATTTTTGTTGATTATACTAACTTTTTTTATTTGTCTCTTCGATTACAGCAGCGAAGATTTAGAAATATTTCAGACGAAAAGGCAGGATATAGCGACAAAACAACAGTTGTTAAAACACGCTTACAGTTAAAAGCAGATTATTGCGGCCTACATTGTTTAGAATGCGATACAGCTAAAAAATTCTCGTTTGTTTAGCAGCAATATTGTTTGTTAATCTGTATTCTAATGCTGGGATAGAGGGAGTAAACCAAACTCGCGTTAGCAAAAAATAGTAATAGCTTAGGCTCTCCAGAAATATGCGTATTGATTGTTGGTAGGGAAGGTCTTTCTAGTGGGGATTTTTTTCAGCTGTTGCTGTGAACTGAGCTAAATATGGTTCCCAAATTTTATCTATTCTCGCGTACCACTTTTTGGTTTATGCAGAGTTCTCGTACCACTTACATACAAAACTACTGAAGGCTCGTGAATGTTTCAAAAAAAGTCGCCTGGTTATTTACATAATTTTTCGGCGGGAATTCACAACACAAACTTGGCACTGCTTTTCTCAAGTTGCGTGTAAAATAAATGTTATTTGCCAAATAAAGAGGGTAACAGGCTGTAATAAACAACCTAAATATGTTCCAGAAGAAACACTGCTGTATATTTACGATGTTTTCTTCAACCAAGCAGCATGTTTGTTACGTAATAGTAGGGATTCACACGTGGATTCATTGCATCATAATAGCAATTGTTTGACCTGGCAATTGATTACGACATAATAGCAATTCACACGTTGATAATTTACGTCATAATAGCGGTTATCCCCTTGATTATTTAGCCTGCAGCTGCTTGAAAACAGGTTGAATATTTGCCTTTTCACTTATGCGCATTATAGTATAATAATAGATAGTTTGCAAAAATACTTCGTTTGCGCGTAAAGCAATGTCTCAATTGAAAAAAGCTGGAAACCACTGTAGTAGGGAATATAGCATGAAATACCACGCTCTTCGTAATTAATGTGAATTAAAATAATGCTTACGACAATCACTAAAACATCATTCGCGATCGTTTTGTGTGAACTTAATAAGTTGCTCGTCCTGGGAGACCTTCGTGCATAAAACAGTTTGGAAACCACTGCTTTAATGCCTGCAATGGTCGACGCCTATCGGTCATGATTTTGTTCTCTCTTAATTTTCTTTGAAACGTTATATTTTTACTGTTACTCTGCCGTTTTTAATATAAATTAATTTCACTTGTTACATATTTTCTACTAATCTGCAAGTCACAAACAAGAAACGACGAGTGTTATACGATACCTATACGTATTCTGAACATACCGGTAGTGTCACAAACGCAAATTGTTACGAATTTAAAAAACCCAAATCGTCACAAACATAACTTGTTACGTCATTCAAATTCAGTTTTTCACTGAGTATTGATATTTATCAGACGGTTTAACGCAGACGCGTAACTGCAGGTTCAACTTCGCATTCGCGTAATAAAAAGCGTCGCGTTTTGTGGGATGATTAAAGCTAGAATTGGCAAAATTCCAAGGTAGGCCGGCCTACCCTGCAACCCCGGGTTCGGCGCCAGTGCGCTATGTCCATACATCATATTGTAAATTACATACTCCCATTTAATTTACCAGTCATTAAAACAACAGCAGCAGCTCCATCATTTAAAGTACTTGCATTGCCTGCAGTTATCGTTCCATTACTTGACTGAAAAACTGGACGAAGATTTGGAATCTTCTCAAAATTCACTTTTTTAAATTCTTCATCTTCAGTAACAACAAGATCCGGCTTTCCTCTTTGTCCTGGAAAACAAAAAAACATATACATGTACTGAATCACACCCCATTAAAAAATCTTAATTATCATCTTAATTTAAGATAATAAAATGCAAAAAAGATGTAGCATGGATTTAGTGTAGTGAAATGAATTATAAAAAATCCAATTTACAACTGAACTGTGTAATACTATTAAATTAACCTAGAATTAGTTTATCTTAAACAATCGTTCGTAGATGTCTTTTAGACAAACCCAACATAGCTTATAGGCCTTTATTAATATTTATTATCAACTTTCTGTTGTCACAAGTTGATTTGCATTTGAAGGGTACAATATGATTTTCGAAATTGCATTAAATAGTGTTTGCTTGGGGTTTTACCAGTTACTACTTTTTATTCAACGTGTACCATGTGTAAAAAGTAAACAAAAAAATTTGTCAGATAGGTTAATTAGTTGTGTTAAAGTAATGAATGGCCACCAATGAGAGATCTTCCTGAAGCTAAGTATGATGGGGATGTATTGAAATTGTAAAAGCTCTAGTTCGCTGAGCGCTGAGCCCAAGCACCTATGAACTCATCAAAGGGAAAAGCATACAATATAACATTGCTATTCAGTCGAAAAACCTCGCTAATCAAAATAATACAGAACACGTGGTTTGTGGTTAAAGAGAGGTTTCGTAATTCCCAGTGTTGCAAAATTTAAAATTCATGTAAAAAATATTTAATTAAAGATTATTTATAACTGTTGCAGCATTTTTTTTTATTTTAAAGTTTAAGAGTTCTTGGCTTTTCATTTAAAATCAGATACAGAAACATTGGGCACTGTAATTTGACACCGACTGTAACTCGATACGGGCAAATTCGCTGACGATGCGATTCGTTACTTGTGAAAGAGCAAATTTACAACGAACGATAAATAATTAAGGGAAAGCTATAACTAGTCTCGATATCTTTTAGCAGCTTTACTTTTTTCTTTTTAATATTTTTCGCTCTCACGTGCAACATTATAACAATAGCATAAGACTCGGTCCAGTTTTCAGTCAAAAAAGGAGATGCTCAGGCACGAGCTTTTGAGTTGGGCTCAGTTCGGCAGATCCTTAATGTTTGATTATGTCTCTAATGTTAGTTCTAAATTACGTTATACACGCATTTAGGCAAAGTTCTCTCCCAAAATTTTATTTTGGATTAGGCATAATAAATGCTTCTTCTCTGTGAATATATGATAAAATAGAAAATTGTAAACTTTGTTATTATTTTTTTTATTTTTTTAATTAAACCTAGCTACATACCAGGTTATCCTGACTCAGAAATTTTTTAAACCTAATGTTCAACAAAACAACTGTTTTTTTTAATTAAAATGGTACAGCAAGTACCAGTGAGACATATTGAACATGGGATCTGCCATAAGAAAAAAAGACACTGAACTATGACCACTTCTAGTTTTTAACCATCTAAAGAAAAATCAAATTTTATTTTGGTTAAACTCTATGTTTTATAAAATATTTATATATTTTTAAAGACAAAGCACTTGTTATGCCAAATAAGAAATAAAATTTTAATTTATCCAATTTTTTAGAAACTAGAAACGAACAAAGTTGAGTGATATTTTTTTCTTATAGGAAATCCCATGCATTGTGCCAAATCCAATTTTTTTACTCCATTGGTTGAATGTGCAGTTTTAAAACTCATTTTTATCGAGAGCTGTTTGGTATTTTGAAACTTTGATGGTGCCTTTAGATCACATTTGAGCGTTTTGATTAACACACAAATTTTGATATTTCGTTGGTATGCCCTTTTGAACTGTTTGTTTGCATCAAGTCACATAAATTTAGAAATTTTCATTGAGTTTATTTTTGGTTACATATTGTAATTTGTAAACAATCACATTTATACAATAAAAAGTGGCTCAAATTGAAAAGGAACATTACACCTTTTGTGGTTTGTATATGCTGGTAAAGGGAATATCAGTTTTAAAACAGATTACATGTATAGCAAAGTGCTGATATGCAAGATATAGTGAGAAATCATGTATGTGGCTTGTTGTGTGACAGATTGTACTTATAAACTATTATGCAGGTGATAAAACACCAGTTTTCTGTTTACCACATGATAAACAATAGTCAAAATGGCTGCAGTCCATTCCAAGCAGTGGCACAACCAGTGCGTTTAAAAGGGGACTGTCATAATTATGTCTAGTCAACATTTATCTCTGTTGCGATAAAACACCCCCTTTATTGGTTGTGCTGCTTGCCCACACAAGTATATATTCAATTTTACGGGGTACATTAAAACTAATACTACTTTATTAAAAAGACGTTTCCAAATAAGTATAAGGGAATAAAACATTGGTGACAGTTTTACGCATGTCTGTCGTGGATAATGTATAGATTATTTATGTGAGAATGCCCATTACATGATAAACCATTACGATTTTTACATCACAAACGATACTGTTGGTAAACAATCGTGTTTTAATCGCTTTCATACGATCTCTAGTTTTTGTATAACTTCCGTTTCTGATGATTATTAAATGCAAATAAACCATGATTATGTGAAATTTAATTGGTGAGAAGCGCCGCTATCAGTAAATTGAAATCAACAGAAAATGTAATACGATATTACAAAGTATTCCCCGGCCAAGTTTGAACAAAAGCCAAAAACGTTGTTCGTTGACACCGCACAAGAACCTAAGTTTCATTACGTCACTTTTTACAAGAAAAAATTCACAACGCTTGTTAGGTGTGGAATGTATGCTACTGCATGTGTCTTTTTTTATTTCCTACGCCAACAAGCAATGACGCTCATACACAAGGTTTCGATCTCATTGGTGGGGCAGTGCGCACATTTCTCCAGATTGTTATATTATGAAAGGTCATAATTTAGTTACGTTTTAATAGGACAAGTGACGTTATATATGCAATAGTACAAGAGAAGTAAAATAGTTACGTTAGAATAGTGATATTAAACGCAATGCGTGTGTGTGCGCCTTAGCACTTTGTTGCTGTGTGCGTGTTTGCGGAAAAGGAAGCTGTCACGCCAGCAAAACAGCCCACCTGGTTGCGCCTGTCATCTAATCCAGGAGGATATGTAACCATCCACTATCCCATGAATCTTTTATTTGTCATTAAAGTTTCAAAGTATTTAATTATGAATGTTTTCATCTTGCTTTTGGGATTTTAGTTTGATCTTTCGCTGCTATTAAAATTAACACACTGGACAGATGGTCAAGAATAGCAGAGGTAGTTATTTATCTTAACTATGTTGTGGCAAACCATATATGCAAAGTTCTCGTTGACTAGAGAAATTTAAAAACATTGACCAGAATGACTTCCAAGATTGACATAACTGATGACTTGACATTCTTGAAATATGCAAAACATTAGAAATTAAAGCAAAGAAATTTAAATTTAATGGTGGATGAGATAAATGTCAAACCAGCTCTTATTTTTTTTTGACAGAGCTCAAAATTATTAAGATAAGTTAGCTTGCACAGTTTTAGCCATAATGTTGAAATGTAGGTTTGCAGTGCAACATATTTAGATCAAGATGATTCCAGTGTGTAAGTTGTGAGCATAGAAGTCTTACAACGCAGAGATGCAATATTGTCACTTTTACACCCCAGTCGGAAATTATGTAAATCTCCAATCAGAAAATATTTGCCAACTATTGGTCCTTCCCATTCAATATATATGCTAAGGTTTAAACCAGTAAACCACATTTTTAATACTCATAAACTCTGTCGTAATTTTCCAGCGACGCGATCCGACCCGTTCACTAGCTAGCGAACTCTCCCACAGAAAGCTATGTTGCCCATAATGCATAAGTGACTCTAAATTACGTAACAATGGGCAGTCTATGTCACTTGGCCTTTTTTTTCTTTAGTAATTTGTATTTTTTAAATGGTAATTGTAAAATTATATACTTTTAACATTAATTTAAAACTAAAGACTTGTGACCAAAACCCATTATTTCACTTCAATACCTTGTGTTATATAATGAAAAGGACAGTTACAAATGTAATTGTGATGCATTTGTTTAAGGGGATTTTTTAAAACTTCATTGTGCTGTCAGTGACAACCAACACTAAATTGTTACGTGTTCAATTGTGATGCGAACAACTTTTATGTTGTGCAGTTACGAGTTTTATAGTCAAATGTTGCATTATAAACAATATTGTGACGCAGATAATTAACGTAAGATATTGCGCAATGCTGGACCTGTCAGTGTTACGTCATACACGGTATTGTGATGTGCTTCATTATCGCGACGGTGTGTCTGTATAATCAACGCATTGGTAATTATATAATGATATTTACATGTCATATTGTTAAGTTTGTTACGCACTTAACCTCAATAACTTGCCAGGCTTACATCTTACCCTTTCCACTAAATGCCGCACACGCTACATGCATGATTTTAGGTGTTTTACATATACCTACTTTCAGCTAACATGGTGTAATGTTGCAACCCCTATGTTTTAATAAAATAGAAGCCACTGCGTAACAGACAATATGTTCATCTAAGAATCATAGTTATAATGCAACCAGTAAACACAATGCGACGCGAACTGATAACGAATGTATACTGCAAACAAGTATCGGCATGATCAAAACCCTTCTTAAGTCTAGCAAGATTAACAAACGGTCTCGCGTAAGGTAAACTACTTTTTAAATTGTTAAATCTTTTAAGATCCTTGATTTTGTTGAATTAATACTGTCTAATAGGCTTGAACGAATATTTTATTCACTTGCAGTAATTCAAGACCTGTAGTCGCTGTAAAATCCAAACAAGACTAAGAAGACAACTGAAGTCAAATTTATAATTGGTGTCCAGATTGTTGTCCTTACTAAGCAAAATCTTTTATTCCAATTTTAATGTTCAAAAAGATACGGATTTCGAGTTATTGTCACTTACATTTTTGCTGGTGAAGTCATCGGTGCGTTTTGATAGTGTGCGGCTTATCTCTTACAAAGGAAAATGGCATGCTAACAATTTTTTTTTGGTGATATGTCAGAAACCACGGAGGATTTTTCAGTTTTTTTCACAGATAAATTAATACTTATAATGTAATAATTTATCAAATATTTATTATCTACAATCGCTCGTTTGCAATAATTGATATATAAAATAGTTTGTGCAAAGCGACGTGCGTCCTACTTAACATTTATGTTGTCGTAGTTTAGCCTTCCCGTGTGTCTTGTTTATCGTTCACGAGGGCCTTAGTTTACCCTTTACGTGCGTCGTGGTTTACCGTCCATGTGCGTCTTAGTTTAGCATTTATAAGTGTCTACTGTCATACCTAACGTTTAGTATTCACAATGGTCGTCACTCCAAAGGTGTTTAAGAAAAGCAACACATATAAGGTTACCTACTGAGAATGTGCAGAACAACCATTTTTCTTTATAATAACTTGCAACATCGTGAATACAGTTATTTATTTTGATTAATACTGATCATTTTTATATAAAAAATTTATCTGTCAGTCCTTCTAAATCCAAGCAAAGTGTGTAAAATCGATATTTTTTAGCACGATTGCCGAACCGAGTGGTAATGATATTTTCAAGAAGAAAAGGCGTACCAGAATCTTACCCGTTTAATCCAAAAGTGTACAAAACACGTAGTTTACGTTAAAGAACAAGAGAACACACGTTTCATAAACTTCAGTGGGACAAGATGCACAAATATTATAAAAAAATGATATTAATAACAATTGTTAATAACATAGGTTTTTACGGTGGTTAATAGGCAAGCTACATTGTTGCTTACTTAGTATTATTATCTTTTCTCCTTTGTTCCAAAGAACAGCGTTTTGGCTTCAAGTCAACAATTTCTCTTGCCGTGCTAATTGTGGACCGCAACGCACCAATGTCATGCCTCGATCAAAGCACGATTGCCGCTACGATCTTCTCTTGCGATTAGTTACTTTCCAGAAGCAAATTCACAACGAACGAAAGTTAATTAAAGATAGACAAGCTTGCTTGACTTAATAATCTTAACTTGCTTCTCCTTCTTCAATTTTAATACTTTTCCCCTAGCATGTATTTTTATACCAATTGCATACAGAAACTTCCTGTTTTCTAATGGAAATTGGTTACCCTGTGTTAACACGACCATGAAGCCCTGCTGCACATGACGTATTATTTTTAATTAACGTCAGCTGTTTCATTTGAATTACTGATCGTAACTACGATATTTTAAGTGCGCACATCCTTGACAAACCCACGTGAGAAAGATTTTAAGTGCGCAAGTTAGCACTTCTATTGTTTATTTTTTTGGGGGTGCTTGCGTACCCTCTCACACCCCCCAGTGTCTGCTGTTGGCCTAGTCCTATAAAGTAACTCTAAATACAAGTAAAAATTTACTGTATGGAAAAAAGGAATAAATATCTGAACCCAGGCTGAAAACTTACAAAAACTAATACTTTACTAAGCTTGGCAGGCTATTTTGTGGGGCTAACCTCCAATTTCCTAACAGTAACTGCAAATAAGTCAATGAAGCCATATAAAATATTGTTATTAGTTACATTAAGAAACACCTTAAACTTCTTATCTATCAAAAACTAATAAACAACTGACAGACAGAAATTGTGCCCGTGAGTGACGATTTTGCCCGAGCATTGCTTTTCTAAGCTGGGCACTCCGCTGAAAACTTGGCCGAGCGCCAAGCCTTATGCTATAACTATAGTGTTGCACGCGAGAGTAAAAAATATTAAAAATGAAAAAAGTGAAGCTATCAAAAGATAACAAGACAGGTCAGCGTACCTTTCTCTTTAAGTATCGAATTACAGTGCGTATTTAATTACACGAGTGCCTAATGTTTTGCATCTGATTTTACATAAAAAGTCAAAAACTCTTAAACTTTTTTATAATAAAATAAATTAATTTCGTGGGTTGTATACCTGGAATAGTAACTTCAGTGACTTCATCTTTAAATCTTCCTTCAGCGTTTGCTTTTGCACTCTTCTGATATGACAATATTGCATATTCATCTTGTTGCTCTCTGCTTATGGAGAACTTAGAAGCAGTATTCTCACCACATATTCCCATGTGAATTTTACCATATGCATCTGTAAGGCCATCTTTTACAATAAGATCTAGAAGATGTACACCACCATAAGCAGGTGGGCTGCGGGGCATGACAAATGGTGCATTTGACATGCTCTCCATTCCACCAGCAACCATTACTTCTTGGTGGCCACACATCAATGATTGGGAGGCAAGCATTATGGCTTTCATACCAGATGCACATACTTTATTTACAGTAGTACAAGGGGTGCTCTCCAATAAACCAGCTCCTGATAAACAATAAGGACATTTAATAGAAAGTCGAGGTGAAATATTAAGAAATAATTTTTAAACAGTCTGGTTTTGATATAAATATATATACTCTACATTTTGCAACAATGGGACAACATTGGGACTAGCAATGGTTGTCCTTTGCTGCCTTAAGTAACCTATAGTTTTTTAATTACCCTATTTGACTATATCAGTGTTTTTAATAAAAAAAAATGAGAAAGGCTTGTGAAAAAGGGTGGTTCTAATTTTTGCCGAAGGCCCAAATAAATTTTTGTTTTACCCTGTGTGTAGCAAAAACGGATACAAAGACGGCCGGAATCAAAATTTTTGATATTTGATTGTATTAGATAACGTCACAATTACCACACATTAGGGATGTGCCAATTTACAAAAGATTGGGGTTCGCACGGTCACTCACGCGACTTTTTGAGCGTTAACATGAGACACAAATAAACCGCTGATAAATATAATGTTTGTTTATCAGAGGGGAGGTAAAATTTATTTGAAAACAATTACAAATTAACCAATTAATTAATTACAAGTTCACTAAGAACTAATTAATAGTAATTGAGCCTGTAGTTTGATTTTTTTCCGCTATATCAGATTTTTCAGTTTTATTTCGTTAAGTTTTTAGGTGCATTAAAATCCTGGTTAACGGCAACTGTAATTTACAAAACATCGGTATCGGCTTGAATAAAGCAATATCGGTCGACTCTACTCAACATGTTGCAATAATTAAAACGCATAATCAAAGAGACACAATTAAAGCATCGTTAAAGCGTAGTTAAAAGAAAGCAGACCCGGTTTCTTTCTCACATTCCATTTTTTTCCGCCGTTAAAACAATAACCTTGCATCGTCTTCTACACATATATACCGCACACTTGCTTGCGTCACACACGTGGTATGTCACAGACCGCATTATTCGCCGGTGAATTCCATGTGCTGTAGTGCAAAATCGTGCTGAATCTATTCAAGTTCGGCTTGGCACATACCTACTACACATGCAAAACAGTTATAGAAAAACATCCAAAAGCAATAATAAAACTAATCTTGACACATGGTGCTGCGCAGGTAAGCTGAGAAAAGAACCATTCCCCATATTTGATAAAGTTATTTAACCTAATTTACTTAGGTGAAACAACCAAGACTGTATAACCGGTGCAAATCGATTATCGCTTCTGTAGGTAAATTTTTATTTTAGCATTTTCTACAAGGCGAGAAAATAATTAAAAATCTATCAATCAACGCCGGCCAAGTGCTGACAAAATCGCTTTTTACCGTATGCCATCCAGGGTTTAACTCAATATTACATCTACATATTATCCAAAATTACAAGTTGGCTGTTGTATTGACGATATATAGATTAAAATAAAAGTACTTTTACAATTTTTCGTATTTAATTGCAAAATCATGCGCGGAAACACTCGCTTCTCAGTAACTCGCAGGTGCTGCTGTGACGAGAACCGTGCGTGACGATCGGGTCACGCGTTTTCGAGATACAGATGTTTAAAGTTGTATTTGAAGCGATGTGAACGAAATCGAGCGAAAGCGACGAGAACCGTGCGTGACGTCATCGAGGGTCAAAGAGAGAAGTGAACAAAGGGCAGTTAGTGCTAGTACAGCCTGCTGAGCCTGAATTGAAGAGCCAACATGACTAATTTAGTTAAGTTTTTAAAGTGCCTATTTAATTGCTGATCTGGATGAAGATGGTGAGGAAAGACATGGTGATTGTGGATATATGTTTGAGCCACAGTATTATGAAAAAGAGGTGCCATTATTGTTGAAAATGCGAATGGCAAACTGCTAATCTAGCTAACGGTTATTTTGTTTATGGAAATCGGTTAGGTTACTTGTATCACAAAGCACCCCCAGGAAGGCTCGATCCCTTGGTTTTAGAGACAGCACACTTAGCTTACAAGCAAGATTATGGCAGTGCTTTGGACTGAACTTCGGGGCAACACAAGTTTGTACGTTGTTCAATCCGTATGGGTTAAGCAGCCCAATGCCGACAAACTTATTATAGATGTATATATGGTTTATTATAATTTATGAGATTCAGACATGTGACCCACAGACAATTTGTCCGTCGGAGATGGGGCTACCTTGGACGACATGTTCGTGTGTTTATTTCATCTTGTGTTGTTAACATGACTAAATCTAAATTTCCAAGTGTAACCTATACTGAACTTAAACTAGTACTTTATTATTTTGTAAAAACAAAATTAGGAATAAAAATTATACTAAGAAAAATTTGTAATGGCTGCAATTGCACGTTCTTGTCAGGTCCAAGGTAATTAGAGGTTAAAGGTGGCAGACAATAAAGTACTGTTGAGCAAGAACTATCATTATCCAGTGTTAAACTTATTTCGGTGTACAGTTCTTGTATGTATACTGCAAATAAATGAAGTTTGAAAGTTTATGATAACAATTCAAACTATGAAGTCACACCAAATTTCTGTGCAATCTTTACCTTTTGCACTATGTCCTTCTTTGCTCCTTGTAAATTATATGTTGTATAGCATATAGTTTAACATCACTGCGGGTAGCCTGCTGACGGTTTGCCTTGTAATGCAAATATGCTATAAATAGTTTGAAATATTGCGTAATAATTTTTAAGGAAATATACTACTGTCATTTAAAATTAATCCCCTCAAATGAAAAATGCAGGATTGTAAAAATACCCCTTTTTCAGTGATAATGTCACCGTCCGGATCGTCGAAAAACGTCCGGATTTTTTTAGTAGAAATAAATCCTATTTATATTAAAATCAACTTTCTTACGTTCGGCCGACAATATACTCTTTGGTTTCTTTGTTCCGTAATTATTGACGACATAAACGTGCGCTCTATTTTAACCGCATCGGTTACATTGCGAGAACACGGCGAATAGCTAAAATGACGACACGGTTCGTGCAAACATTAAAAAAAATGCATTTTCCTAACACCTACTATACTAATTTTGTCACAAATCATGTCACATGGAACCTTTATGTGGTGAATTTAAAATGATATTACATTTATTAAAACGACGTATCTAAATCGGTAGAAACAAATGAAAAGTTTTACGCAGGTTCATCGTGGATTAAAAATGTAACGATGATTGCGTCATAATACCTTTGATAAACTATTAAAATTTTAGAAAACAATTGTGGTTTATGTGCTTCTATATTTCAGTTAATTGTTTTATTCCCGATATAATTTTAAGCAAGCAACCAAGAATAGTTTAAACTTTAATAACTGCAGGTAAATTGGGTTTATGTGAAATTTAATTGGTGCAAATATTAGAGCGAGGAGCGACGCTATCGGTAAATTGGAACCAACGCAAATTGTAATATGATATTACAAAGTAAAGTATCTTCCCGGCCGAGCTTGGACAGAAGCCAAAAAACATCGTTTGTTGGCACCGCACGAGAACCAGAGTTTCATTACGGCACTTTTCACGAGAATAAATTCACAACGATTGCTTCGTTTGTTAGGTGGTAGAATGTATGCTACCGCATGCGTCTTCCTTTATTTCCTACGCCCGCGCAGAGCGTAAAAATGTGACGCTCATACACTAATTTTAAGCAAGCAACCAAGAATAGTTTAAACTTTAATAAATGCAGGTAAATTGGGTTTATGTGAAATTTAATTGGTGCAAATATTAGAGCGAGGAGCGACGCTATCGGTAAATTGGAACCAACGCAAATTGTAGAATGATATTACAAAGTAAAGTATCTTCAGAAGCCAAAAAACATCGTTCGTTGGCACCGCACGAGAACCAGAGTTTCAGTACGGCACTTTTCACGAGAATAAATTCACAACGATTGCTTCGTTTGTTAGGTGTAGAATGTATGCTACCGCATGCGTCTTCCTTTATTTCCTACGCCCGCGCAGAGCGTAAAAATGTGACGCTCATACACGATGTTTCGATCTCGTGGTTCGTTGGGCAGTGGGCATTCCTCCCGATTGTTACGTAATGAAACGTCATAGTTAATAGTTATGTTGCAATAAGACATGTGACGTAACAATTAAGCGCAAAATGTCAAATTGCAGCACGGCAATGTTTGTTACTCAAGCGAATTCGTTAGCTGATTATTACGAACACGCGACGAACATAAAACATTAGATCGCAGCTTTAACAACGGTTTCTATCGCACAGGCGCCCGCACTAGACTGTGGTGTCGTGGTGATAGTCAGTAATATGCTTCATAACAAGATTTGGTAGCTTTGGTGACAGACCAGACGCACGTAAAACAATATACGTCCGGATTTTCAATAAAATTAAACGATCACCGTCCGGATTTACAACTTTTACAATCCTGGAAAAATGTAGCATTTTTTAAGTAAAGTGGTTTAATAAAGAGTGAAAAGCTTCTACACCACTTATTTGCTTAGCTAGTGACACATTTTTTACTGATTTCATAAAATGCTTTATATGCATTATCTCTTCCAATTACTGTAGGTACATCAGACTCCAACAGTATTCCAGTAGTAAATCCAAACTTCTTTCAATAACAGTTCGGTTTAAAATGTTTACCACACATAACACTGTTTCTTGAAAGGCTGCTTGTACAATTGCGCAAACTTACCCACTGCTTATTGGGCTTTTCTGAAATTAAGTATTTTCATTTTATCTTTGTAGCTATTTGAACACCTTCTAACGACGCAACAGTTCTAGTCCGGCAGAATTGAACAAAAAGAATTGAACAAAAAAACCATGTAATTTGCTACACCTATTGAACTGGACATGCTGATTATTTTAAATCTCAGACCGATCTCAAAATCTTGTTTCCTGATGATGACGTCATCAAAAATTCACAAATCAAGAAATTTTTGCACTTTTGTTATTGAGGTTGAATGCATTTTATTACGTGGCGCTGTTGTTAACTGTTTATAATTACATTTGAAAATTGTTTCTGTCGTTTGATTGTTGGTCCACAGCAGGCTCACACTCGAAGGCGTTCGCCCAGTCCGGTACAGCCCCACACCCCGTTTCATGGCACAGCCCGACCGACCCAGACCCTCTAGAGCCAATCCTTTTTCCGAAGTTACAGATAGTATGCCTACTTCACTTACTTACATTGTTTTATTGATCAGAGGCTGCTCACCTTGACTTCACTTCTTACCAAAAAAAGAGAACTCTTCCCGGGATCATTGAGTTAGCTTGCGTTACCACACTAAGGCGCGAACCGCCGGGGCAACTGCTGTTCACATGGAACCTTTCTCAACTTCGACCTTCAAAGCTTCCATTTGAATATTTGCTTCTACCACCATAATAAGCATTAACGGCCGCTGCTCAACCTGGGCTCGTGCCCTATGCTTCGACGCCCACCACCGTGGCACTCCTACTCGCCACGGTCTATTGGCGGCGCCTGTACTACCTCAACGGCCGGTTATAGGCTTGACGCTCCAGCGTCATCTATTTTCAGGGCTGATTGATTCGACAGGTAAGTTGTTACGCTACTGTCCTCCGCCAGTGTTTCCTCTGACTTTAACCTCCTCAAGCATATAGTTCACCATCTTTCGGGTCTTACTGCACGCTTTCGTTCAACCTCGCCAACATGAAAAAGATTGACTGGTCAAGCACCGGCATTCACTTTCATTTCGCCTTTCGGGGTTCGTATAGCCCTGCATCTCGCGCACATGTTAGACTCCTTGGTCCGTGTTACAAAATGCTTTGGGAGGTAGCTGACTTTAGCCGCGGACCCGCAGCGTTTTATTTATTATTCTAATGCATTATTATGACGTCGGCATTACATCACATTAGATTGGTTCCGTTGATTTGTATATAGTAGAGTGGGGGAAAACAGAACACCTTTACATACTATCCAAATATCGTGATCATGTTATGTACAAATAAAAACGGCCTCCGGGAGTTGTGATAATAAAGTTTTTAAAGCTAAAACTAGCAAAAACTGTGCTATGATGTCATTATGTTGTCATATATAATATTCGAGATTTCGGAAAGGGTCCGAGTTTCAAAATGTTTAACGTATTATGTTCTACAAGAGTACCAATTTTAAAGCTTTTACCTCAAATTCTACAATTATTTCACCATTAGGCTGTACTATTCGGCATCTTTGAAATAAGGCGATTCTCGCATGTAAATGTAAACAAAGACTTTTCTCGCTTTGCAAATTATTTAATTAATGAAGTTAATTATTCAACTACATACATTATATTTGTGTTTAATATAGTTAAACCTTTTACTTTAGGCTGTTTGACCGATTCATATGCACTTTGAGTACCTTATATTAACCCCCCCCCCCTTCTCTATTTGCCCAGGTGGTGCCCACCTTTTTTTAGCAAGCCAAGCTTTAGATTCAACACTATTAGCTAGAGAAAGCTACAAATCCACAAAGATAGCTTATGTTCTAAAATTGTACTAACCAAGAGCAGCTTGTCGAGCAGGAGCCTGCCCTAATGCAGCTTGTATGACATTTCCCATGTAGACTTCTTGGACATCCTTCACTGATATACCTGCTTTCTTCACAGCTGATGCAATTGCAACTGATCCAAGTTGAGTTGCTGATAATGGTGATAGAGAGCTTTGAAACGAGCCTACAGGTGTACGAGATGCACTGACAATGACAACTTCGTTTAGCATTGTAGATGATAACCTGATGATTGCGTGTTTGACTTTTTTTGCAGGATTAAATGTTCGCCTCAACATGATAGTAAATTATACACAATTGTAAAGATTTCTGAAAATTAGAAAAAATATGTCAACAAGAAGTGTCTACCACACTTAATCGGTGGCAAAATATTCATATTATACCACAAAAAAATATACAAAACTCCTAATTTAAAAAGAGTATAGCAAACAAAAAATAACTGTAATAAGAAAACTATATATAGAGAGAGAGAGAGAATATAGATATATATATATATATATACATACATTTCCGTATTGGTATTCAACATAACATGCTATGACTACAAATACATAAAGTGATGAAGAGTACAGTGTAGATATACAAACTAAATAAACAGTGTTTTTAGTTTGCTTTTAAAATTGGCACATATTTAAAACCAAAAGTACACAAGTTGAAAAAAATATTTTTCACAGGAAAAGGTAGGAAACATGAAGACAGATGTTATTAACTTAATATGTACACATAAAATGTTATCAACTTGTTATATACACATAAATGTACTTAATTAAAACAAACTATGCTATTTTTTTGTTGCAGTAGAATTCACAGTAGACCTATATAGGCTATATATATTATATATTATTTTACAAACAAGGCAGTTTATAACGTTTTGGATCAGCAAGACGGCAAAATACACAAATACTAAGGTCTTGTGGGTCCTCCAGCATAGCAATAGAAAATGGTTTGCTGCATTTTTCACATACCACAATTTTCAAACCCATTGTCTTTCTATGTTCAAGTACAGCAGGTATTTGGTCTGCAGCTTGAATATTCCATACGCGGACTGTTTTGTCTTGGGAACTAGATAAAACCCAATTCCTATCAGCACTGCAATCCACACCTGTAACCCAACCATCATGTCCCTTTAGCACAATCTTCTTGCTTTTTACTGACATATCCCACACCACAATTGCATCATCGCATCCACCAGAAATAAGGTATTGAGCATCAGAGGAAAAAACACAACTTGTGATGGAACCCTCGTGACCCTTTAAAAGATTAGTTGCACCTTCCAATCGATACATACCAGTAGAAATATCCCACAGTTGAAGTGTTTTATCCCATGAGCTTGTGCAAAGGTAACGTTCATTGGTGGAAAAACAACAATTTGATATCAAATTTTTATGACCAATAAGGCTTATTGTTGTCTTTTTAGATACTAAATCCCAAATTTTAGTAGTCATGCTCATGCCTGTGCTAGCTATTCTTTGGTCATTTGGAGAAAAACAGCAAGAAGTTGGTGTACTACTGTGAAGATCTAATAAATTCGCAACCAATAATCCAGATCTCATATCCCACAGCTTGACCGAGTTATCCAAATCTGAAGATGCAACCACCAAATTTTCATTACTGGAAATATCACAAGACGTAACTATTCCTTCTCCTTTTACACTCCATATTACATCAGATGTTTCGGGGTCAGTAAGACATACTGATTTATCCCATGATGACGATAGCAATTTTGATACGCGTAATTTTGCCTTAGTAACCGGAAGAGAATGAACACGTATATTCTGGATTGTAGCACCTAGCTCTGTGTTCCACAAACGAACAGAACCATCTCGAGAAGCAGTTACAATTTTTGAATCATTAATACAGAAATGACAGCTTGTTACTCCATCGTTGTGTCCTCGAAGAACTCGAAAAGGAATTTGGGAAAGGTTTTCATTTTCCCAATTACCAGTTGAGACTACAGCCATTTTTTCTTAAAACAACCTGTTTCACTAACCAAGTTGATCCGAGAATGAAGATATTTTATCGGCCATTTTTGATAACCAAAGTGATTCATGAAGGTAATACTGCCGCTGGGGACCAGTGAAAATTTTGGTCTTAAAATGTTTCTTAGGTCTCCTTAATACTCGCTGTATAATTTTTTTTAAAAAAAACTTGGGCGTTCGTATCGAAAATGAACTTTGAAAATGCGCGAAATCGTGCTGCGTCACCGTATTTTCCACACGAGCCGTCAAAGGTTAGATTATTGAGCACGTTATTGAGCATGTTAGTGGACATATAGATCGTTTTTTCGGAAGACTTTTTTCCGCATTTTTCTCAATTCTTAATTCTAGCATTTTTCCTTTGATCTCTTGATAGAAATTAAATCATAAAATAAATTTATATATTTTAGATTAAATTTTCAGATTTAAAACCGCGCATAATAAGCGAATAATTAAAATAAATATACAGTTCTAATTTATTTATTTTTTGAATTCTTTGGGAAACATGAAAAATATGATTTTTTTGTTTTTGTTGCATAAAAAAAGTAATTGAACTGTTTTAAACATAATTTTATATAAATTTTTTCCGCAAAAAAATGTTTTAAAAACTAATGTTAAATTTTTTTTTAAATAAAGAAAACTTATTTTCTATTGTTTAAAACGAATAAATGTACAGTTTCAATTAAAACATGTTTTTTAATACCATTGGAAAACATAAAAAAAAATGTTTGGTTTTTTTTCTGCATAAAAAAAGTAATTGTACCGTTTTAAACTTAACATTTTTTCGACTTTTTTTGCTAAAAAAAATTGTTGTAAAAACTAATGTTAAAAATTTTTTTTTAATAAAATTTAATTTTTTTATTGTTTAAAACAAATAACTGTACAGTTTTAATTAAAACATTCTTTTGAATTCCTTTGGGAAACATGAAAAAATTGATTTTTTTGTTTTTTTGCATAAAAATTGTAGTTGTACCGTTATAAACTTAAAACTTTTTTGAAAAAATTTTACAAAAAAAAAAAATGTTGTAAAAACTATAATTAAAAAATTTTGTTTAATAAAATTTAATTTTTTTATTGTTTAAAACAAGTAACTGTACAGTTTTAATTAAAACATTTTTTTGAATTCCTTTGGAAAACATGAAAAAATTGATTTTTTTTTGTTTTTTTTGCATAAAATTGTAGTTGTACCGTTAAAAACTTAAAATTTTTTAAAAAAAATGTTGAAAAAAAAAAATTGTTGTAAAAACTAATGTCAAAAATTTTTTTTAATGAAATTAATTTTTTTTATTGTTTAAGACAAATAACTGTACAGTTTTAATTAAAACATTTTTTTGAATTCCTTTGGAAAATATGAAAAAATTGTTTTTTTTTGATTTTTTTGCATAAAAATTGTAGTTGTACCGTTAAAAACTTGAAATTTTTTTTAAAAAATTTTGAAAAAAAAAAATTGTTGTAAAAACTAATGTTAAAAATTTTTTTTTTAATAAAATTTAATTTTTTTATTGTTTAAAACAAATAACTGTACAGTTTTAATTAAAACATTTTTTTGAATTCCTTTGAAAAACATGAAAAAATTGATTTTTTTTTTGTTTTTTTTGCATAAAAATTGTAATTGTACCGTTATAAACTTAAAATTTTTTTAAAAAAAATTTGAAAAAAAAAAAAATTGTTGTAAAAACTAATGTTAAAAAATTTTTTTTAATAAAATTTAATTTTTTTATTGTTTAAAACAAATAACTGTACGGTGTTAATTAAAACATTTTTTTTGAATTCCTTTGGGAAACATGAAAAATTTGATTTTTTTTGTTTTTTTTGCATAAAAATTGTAGTTGTACCGTTATAAACTTATAATTTTTTTAAAAAAATTTTGCAAAAAAAAAAAATTGTTGTAAAAACTAATGTTAAAAATTTTTTTTTTAATAAATTTTTTTTTTTATTGTTTAAAACAAGTAACTGTACAGTTTTAATTAAAACATTTTTTTGAATTCCATTGGGAAACATGAGAAAATTGATTTTTTTTTGTTTTTTTTGCATAGAAAATGTAGTTGTTCCGTTATAAACTTAAAAAATTTTTGAAAAAATTTTGCAAAAAAAAAAAAAATTGTTGTAAAAACTAATGTTAAAAATTTTTTTTTAATAAAACCATTTTTTTTTATGGTTTAAAACAAGTAACTGTACAGTTTTAATTAAAACATTTTTTTGAATTCCTTTGGGAAACATGAAAAAATTGATTTTTTTTGTTTTTTTGCATAAAAATTGTAGTTGTACCGTTATAAACTTAAAATTGTTTCAAAAAAATTTTGCAAAAAAAAAAAATGTTGTAAAGACTAATGTTAAAAATTTTTTTTTAATAAAAATTAATTTTTTTATTGTTTAAAACAAGTAACTGTACAGTTTTATTTAAAACATTTTTTTGAATTCCTTTGGGAAACATGAAAAAATTGATTTTTTTTTGTTTTTTTGCATATAAATTGTAGTAGTACCATTATAAACTTCAAATTTTTTTAAAAAAATTTTGCAAAAAAAAAAAAATTTTTGTAAAAACTAATGTTAAAAATTTTTTTTTAATAAAAATTAATTTTTTTATTGTTTAAAACAAGTAACTGTACAGTTTTATTTAAAACATTTTTTTGAATTCCTTTGGGAAACATAAAAAAAATGATTTTTTTTTTGTTTTTTTGCATAAAAATTGTAGTTGTACCATTATAAACTTAAAATTTTTTTAAAAAAATTTTGCAAAAAAAAAAAAAATTTTGTAAAAAGCAATGTTAAAAATTTTTTTTTAATAAAAATTAATTTTTTTATTGTTTAAAACAAGTAACTGTACAGTTTTATTTAAAACATTTTTTTGAATTCCTTTGGGAAACATGAAAAAATTGATTTTTTTTTGTTTTTTTGCATAAAAATTGTAGTTGTACCATTATAAACTTAAAATTTTTTTAAAAAAATTTTGCAAAAAAAAAAAAAAATTGTTGTAAAAACTAATGTTAAAAATTTTTTTTTAATAAAAATTAAATTTTTTTATTGTTTAAAACAAGTAACTGTACAGTTTTAATTAAATCAATTTTTTGAATTCCTTTGGGAAACATGAAAAAATTGATTTTTTTTTGTTTTTTTGCATAAAAATTGTAGTTGTACCATTATAAACTTTAAATTTTTTAAAAAAAATTTTGCAAAAAAAAAAAAAATTTTTGTAAAAACTAATGTTAAAAATTTTTTTTTAATAAAATTTAATTTTTTTATTGTTTAAAACAAGTAACTGTACAGTTTTATTTAAAACATTTTTTTGAATTCCTTTGGGAAACATGAAAAAATTGATTTTTTTTTGTTTTTTTTGCATAAAAATTGTAGTTGTACCATTATAAACTTAAAATTTTTTAAAAAAAAATTGGCAAAAAAAAAAAAATTTGTAAAAACTAATGTTAAAAATTTTTTTTTAATAAAAATTAATTTTTTTATTGTTTAAAACAAGTAACTGTACAGTTTTAATTAAATTAATTTTTTGAATTCCTTTGGGAAACATGAAAAAATTGATTTTTTTTTGTTTTTTTGCATAAAAATTGTAGTTGTACCATTATAAACTTAAAATTTTTTTAAAAAAATTTTGCAAAAAAAAAAAAAATTTTTGTAAAAACTAATGTTAAAAAATTTTTTTTAATAAAAATTAATTTTTTTATTGTTTAAAACAAGTAACTGTACAGTTTTATTTAAAACATTTTTTTGAATTCCTTTGGGAAACATAAAAAAATTGATTTTTTTTTGTTTTTTTGCATAAAAATTTTAGTTGTACCATTATAAACTTAAAATTTTTTTAAAAAAATTTTGCAAAAAAAAAAAAAAATTTTTGTAAAAAGCAATGTTAAAAATTTTTTTTTAATAAAAATTAATTTTTTTATTGTTTAGAACAAGTAACTGTACAGTTTTATTTAAAACATTTTTTTGAATTCCTTTGGAAAACATGAAAAAATTGATTTTTTTTTGTTTTTTTGCATAAAAATTGTAGTTGTACCATTATAAACTTAAAATTTTTTTAAAAAAAATTTGCAAAAAAAAAAAAAATTTTTGTAAAAACTAATGTTAAAAAATTTTTTTTAATAAAAATTAATTTTATTATTGTTTAAAACAAGTAACTGTACAGTTTTATTTAAAACATTTTTTTGAATTCCTTTGGGAAACATGAAAAAATTGATTTTTTTTTGTTTTTTTTGCATAAAAATTGTAGTTGTACCATTATAAACTTAATTTTTTTTTTAAAAAATTTTGCAAAAAGAAAAAAAAAATTTTGTAAAAACTAATGTTAAAAAATTTTTTTTAATAAAATTTAATTTTTTTATTGTTTAAAACAAGTAACTGTACAGTTTTATTTAAAACATTTTTTTGAATTCCTTTGGGAAACATAAAAAAATTGATTTTTTTTTGTTTTTTTGCATAAAAATTGTAGTTGTACCATTATAAACTTAAAATTTTTTTAAAAAAATTTTGCAAAAAAAAAAAAAAATTTTTGTAAAAAGCAATGTTAAAAATTTTTTTTTAATATAAATTAATTTTTTTATTGTTTAAAACAAGTAACTGTACAGTTTTATTTAAAACATTTTTTTGAATTCCTTTGGGAAACATGAAAAAATTGATTTTTTTTTGTTTTTTTGCATAAAAATTGTAGTTGTACCATTATAAACTTAAAATTTTTTTAAAAAAATTTTGCAAAAAAAAAAATTGTTGTAAAAACTAATGTTAAAAATTTTTTTTTAATAAAAATTAATTTTTTTATTGTTTAAAACAAGTAACTGTACAGTTTTATTTAAAACATTTTTTTGAATTCCATTGGGAAACATGAAAAAATTGATTTTTTTTTGTTTTTTTTGCATAAAAATTGTAGTTGTACCATTATAAACTTAAAATTTTTTTAAAAAAATTTTGCAAAAAAAAAAATTGTTGTAAAAACTAATGTTAAAAATTTTTTTTTAATAAAAATTATTTTTTTTATTGTTTAGAACAAGTAACTGTACAGTTTTAATTAAATCAATTTTTTGAATTCCTTTGGGAAACATGAAAAAATTGATTTTTTTTTGTTTTTTTGCATAAAAATTGTAGTTGAACCATTATAAACTTATAATTTTTTAAAAAAAATTTGCAAAAAAAAAAAAAAATTTTGTAAAAACTAATGTTAAAAAATTTTTTTTAATAAAAATTAATTTTTTTATTGTTTAGAACAAGTAAATGTACAGTTTTAATTAAATCAATTTTTTGAATTCCTTTGGGAAACATGAAAAAATTGATTTTTTTTTGTTTTTTTGCATAAAAATTGTAGTTGTACCATTATAAACTTAAATTTTTTTTAAAAAAATTTTGCAAAAAAAAAAAAAAAATTTTTGTAAAAACTAATGTTAAAATTTTTTTTTTAATAAAAATTAATTTTTTTATTGTTTAAAACAAGTAACTGTACAGTTTTATTTAAAACATTTTTTTGAATTCCTTTGGGAAACATGAAAAAATTGATTTTTTTTTGTTTTTTTGCATAAAAATTGTAGTTGTACCATTATAAACTTAAAATTTTTTTTAAAAAATTTTGCAAAAAAAAAAAAAATTTTGTAAAAACTAATGTTAAATTTTTTTTTTAATAAAAATTAATTTTTTTATTGTTTAAAACAAGTAACTGTACAGTTTTATTTAAAACATGTTTTTGAATTCCTTTGGGAAACATGAAAAAATTGATTTTTTTTTGTTTTTTTGCATAAAAATTGTAGTTGTACCATTATAAACTTAAAATTTTTTAAAAAAAATTTTGCAAAAAAAAAAAAATTGTTGTAAAAACTAATGTTAAAAAATTTTTTTTAATAAAAATTAATTTTTTTATTGTTTAAAACAAGTAACTGTACAGTTTTATTTAAAACATTTTTTTGAATTCCTTTGGGAAACATGAAAAAATTGATTTTTTTTGTTTTTTTGCATAAAAATTGTAGTTGTACCATTATAAACTTAAATTTTTTTTAAAAAAATTTTGCAAAAAAAAAAAAAAAATTTTTGTAAAAACTAATGTTAAAATTTTTTTTTTAATAAAAATTAATTTTTTTATTGTTTAAAACAAGTAACTGTACAGTTTTATTTAAAACATTTTTTTGAATTCCTTTGGAAAACATGAAAAAATTGATTTTTTTTTTGTTTTTTTGCATAAAAATTGTAGTTGTACCATTATAAACTTAAAATTTTTTTAAAAAAATTTTGCAAAAAAAAAAAAATTGTTGTAAAAACTAATGTTAAAAATTTTTTTTTAATAAAAATTAATTTTTTTATTGTTTAGAACAAGTAACTGTACAGTTTTAATTAAATCAATTTTTTGAATTCTTTTGGGAAACATGAAAAAATTGATTTTTTTTTGTTTTTTTGCATAAAAATTGTAGTTGAACCATTATAAACTTATAATTTTTTTAAAAAAAATTTGCAAAAAAAAAAAAAAATTTTGTAAAAACTAATGTTAAAAAATTTTTTTTAATAAAAATTAATTTTTTTATTGTTTAAAACAAGTAACTGTACAGTTTTATTTAAAACATTTTTTTGAATTCCTTTGGGAAACATGAAAAAATTG
This sequence comes from Ciona robusta, assembly GCF_009617815.1. Lineage (NCBI taxonomy): Eukaryota > Metazoa > Chordata > Ascidiacea > Phlebobranchia > Cionidae > Ciona > Ciona robusta. The sequence goes on from NC_143235.1 coordinate 5,832,756, forward strand.
ATTTTTTTTTGTTTTTTTGCATAAAAATTGTAGTTGTACCATTATAAACTTAAATTTTTTTTAAAAAAATTTTGCAAAAAAAAAAAAAAATTTTTGTAAAAACTAATGTTAAAATTTTTTTTTTAATAAAAATTAATTTTTTTATTGTTTAAAACAAGTAACTGTACAGTTTTATTTAAAACATTTTTTTGAATTCCTTTGGGAAACATGAAAAAATTGATTTTTTTTTGTTTTTTTGCATAAAAATTGTAGTTGTACCATTATAAACTTAAAATTTTTTTTAAAAAATTTTGCAAAAAAAAAAAAATTTTTGTAAAAACTAATGTTAAATTTTTTTTTTTAATAAAAATTAATTTTTTTATTGTTTAAAACAAGTAACTGTACAGTTTTATTTAAAACATTTTTTTGAATTCCTTTGGGAAACATGAAAAAATTGATTTTTTTTGTTTTTTTTGCATAAAAATTGTAGTTGTACCATTATAAACTTAAAATTTTTTTTAAAAAAATTTGCAAAAAAAAGAAAATTTTTCTAAAAACTAATGTTAAAAATTTTTTTTTAATAAAAATTAATTTTTTTATTGTTTAAAACAAGTAACTGTACAGTTTTATTTAAAACATTTTTTTGAATTCCTTTGGGAAACATAAAAAAATTGATTTTTTTTTGTTTTTTTGCATAAAAATTGTAGTTGTACCATTATAAACTTAAAATTTTTTTAAAAAAATTTTGCAAAAAAAAAAAAAATTTTTGTAAAAAGCAATGTTAAAAATTTTTTTTTAATAAAAATTATTTTTTTTATTGTTTAAAACAAGTAACTGAACAGTTTTATTTAAAACATTTTTTTGAATTCCTTTGGGAAACATGAAAAAATTGATTTTTTTTTGTTTTTTTGCATAAAAATTGTAGTTGTACCATTATAAACTTAAATTTTTTTAAAAAAATTTTGCAAAAAAAAAAAAAAATTTTTGTAAAAAGCAATGTTAAAATTTTTTTTTTAATAAAAATTATTTTTTTTATTGTTTAAAACAAGTAACTGTACAGTTTTATTTAAAACATGTTTTTGAATTCCTTTGGGAAACATGAAAAAATTGATTTTTTTTTGTTTTTTTGCATAAAAATTGTAGTTGTACCATTATAAACTTAAAATTTTTTAAAAAAAATTTTGCAAAAAAAAAAAAAATTGTTGTAAAAACTAATGTTAAAAAATTTTTTTTAATAAAAATTAATTTTTTTATTGTTTAAAACAAGTAACTGTACAGTTTTATTTAAAACATTTTTTTGAATTCCTTTGGGAAACATGAAAAAATTGATTTTTTTTTGTTTTTTTGCATAAAAATTGTAGTTGTACCATTATAAACTTAAATTTTTTTTAAAAAAATTTTGCAAAAAAAAAAAAAAATTTTTGTAAAAACTAATGTTAAAATTTTTTTTTAATAAAAATTAATTTTTTTATTGTTTAAAACAAGTAACTGTACAGTTTTATTTAAAACATTTTTTTGAATTCCTTTGGGAAACATGAAAAAATTGATTTTTTTTTGTTTTTTTGCATAAAAATTGTAGTTGTACCATTATAAACTTAAAATTTTTTAAAAAAAAATTGGCAAAAAAAAAAAATTTTTGTAAAAACTAATGTTAAAAATTTTTTTTTAATAAAAATTAATTTTTTTATTGTTTAAAACAAGTAACTGTACAGTTTTAATTAAATCAATTTTTTGAATTCCTTTGGGAAACATGAAAAAATTGATTTTTTTTGTTTTTTTGCATAAAAATTGTAGTTGTACCATTATAAACTTAAAATTTTTTAAAAAAAATTTTGCAAAAAAAAAAAAATTGTTGTAAAAACTAATGTTAAAAAATTTTTTTAATAAAAATTAATTTTTTTATTGTTTAAAACAAGTAACTGTACAGTTTTATTTAAAACATTTTTTTGAATTCCTTTGGGAAACATGAAAAAATTGATTTTTTTTTTGTTTTTTTGCATAAAAATTGTAGTTGTACCATTATAAACTTAAATTTTTTTTAAAAAAATTTTGCAAAAAAAAAAAAAATTTTTGTAAAAACTAATGTTAAAATTTTTTTTTTAATAAAAATTAATTTTTTTATTGTTTAAAACAAGTAACTGTACAGTTTTATTTAAAACATTTTTTTGAATTCCTTTGGGAAACATGAAAAAATTGATTTTTTTTTGTTTTTTTGCATAAAAATTGTAGTTGTACCATTATAAACTTAAAATTTTTTAAAAAAAAATTGGCAAAAAAAAAAAAATTTTTGTAAAAACTAATGTTAAAAATTTTTTTTTAATAAAAATTAATTTTTTTATTGTTTAAAACAAGTAACTGTACAGTTTTAATTAAATCAATTTTTTGAATTCCTTTGGGAAACATGAAAAAATTGATTTTTTTTGTTTTTTTGCATAAAAATTGTAGTTGTACCATTATAAACTTAAAATTTTTTAAAAAAAATTTTGCAAAAAAAAAAAAATTGTTGTAAAAACTAATGTTAAAAAATTTTTTTTAATAAAAATTAATTTTTTTATTGTTTAAAACAAGTAACTGTACAGTTTTATTTAAAACATTTTTTTGAATTCCTTTGGGAAACATGAAAAAATTGATTTTTTTTTGTTTTTTTGCATAAAAATTGTAGTTGTACCATTATAAACTTAAATTTTTTTAAAAAAATTTTGCAAAAAAAAAAAAAAATTTTTGTAAAAACTAATGTTAAAATTTTTTTTTTAATAAAAATTAATTTTTTTATTGTTTAAAACAAGTAACTGTACAGTTTTATTTAAAACATTTTTTTGAATTCCTTTGGGAAACATGAAAAAATTGATTTTTTTTTGTTTTTTTGCATAAAAATTGTAGTTGTACCATTATAAACTTAAAATTTTTTAAAAAAAAATTGGCAAAAAAAAAAAAATTTTTGTAAAAACTAATGTTAAAAATTTTTTTTTAATAAAAATTAATTTTTTTATTGTTTAAAACAAGTAACTGTACAGTTTTAATTAAATCAATTTTTTGAATTCCTTTGGGAAACATGAAAAAATTGATTTTTTTTTGTTTTTTTGCATAAAAATTGTAGTTGTACCATTATAAACTTAAAATTTTTTTAAAAAAATTTTGCAAAAAAAAAAAAAATTTTTGTAAAAACTAATGTTAAAAATTTTTTTTAATAAAAATTAATTTTTTTATTGTTTAAAACAAGTAACTGTACAGTTTTATTTAAAACATTTTTTTGAATTCCTTTGGGAAACATAAAAAATTGATTTTTTTTTGTTTTTTTGCATAAAAATTGTAGTTGTACCATTATAAACTTAAAATTTTTTTAAAAAATTTTGCAAAAAAAAAAAAAAATTTTGTAAAAAGCAATGTTAAAAATTTTTTTTAATAAAAATTAATTTTTTTATTGTTTAGAACAAGTAACTGTACAGTTTTATTTAAAACATTTTTTTGAATTCCTTTGGAAAACATGAAAAAATTGATTTTTTTTTGTTTTTTTGCATAAAAATTGTAGTTGTACCATTATAAACTTAAAATTTTTTTAAAAAAAATTTGCAAAAAAAAAAAAAATTTTTGTAAAAACTAATGTTAAAAAATTTTTTTTAATAAAAATTAATTTTATTATTGTTTAAAACAAGTAACTGTACAGTTTTATTTAAAACATTTTTTTGAATTCCTTTGGGAAACATAAAAAAAATTGATTTTTTTTTGTTTTTTTTGCATAAAAATTGTAGTTGTACCATTATAATCTTAATTTTTTTTTAAAAAAATTTTGCAAAAAGAAAAAAAAATTTTGTAAAAACTAATGTTAAAAAATTTTTTTTAATAAAATTTAATTTTTTTATTGTTTAAAACAAGTAACTGTACAGTTTTATTTAAAACATTTTTTTGAATTCCTTTGGGAAACATAAAAAAATTGATTTTTTTTTGTTTTTTTGCATAAAAATTGTAGTTGTACCATTATAAACTTAAAATTTTTTTAAAAAAATTTTGCAAAAAAAAAAAAAATTTTTGTAAAAAGCAATGTTAAAAATTTTTTTTTAATATAAATTAATTTTTTTATTGTTTAAAACAAGTAACTGTACAGTTTTATTTAAAACATTTTTTTGAATTCCTTTGGGAAACATGAAAAAATTGATTTTTTTTTGTTTTTTTGCATAAAAATTGTAGTTGTACCATTATAAACTTAAAATTTTTTTAAAAAAATTTTGCAAAAAAAAAAAATTGTTGTAAAAACTAATGTTAAAAATTTTTTTTAATAAAAATTAATTTTTTTATTGTTTAAAACAAGTAACTGTACAGTTTTATTTAAAACATTTTTTTGAATTCCATTGGGAAACATGAAAAAATTGATTTTTTTTTGTTTTTTTTGCATAAAAATTGTAGTTGTACCATTATAAACTTAAAATTTTTTTAAAAAAATTTTGCAAAAAAAAAAAATTGTTGTAAAAACTAATGTTAAAATTTTTTTTTAATAAAAATTATTTTTTTTATTGTTTAGAACAAGTAACTGTACAGTTTTAATTAAATCAATTTTTTGAATTCCTTTGGGAAACATGAAAAAATTGATTTTTTTTTGTTTTTTTGCATAAAAATTGTAGTTGAACCATTATAAACTTATAATTTTTTAAAAAAAATTTGCAAAAAAAAAAAAAATTTGTAAAAACTAATGTTAAAAAATTTTTTTTAATAAAAATTAATTTTTTTATTGTTTAGAACAAGTAAATGTACAGTTTTAATTAAATCAATTTTTTGAATTCCTTTGGGAAACATGAAAAAATTGATTTTTTTTGTTTTTTGCATAAAAATTGTAGTTGTACCATTATAAACTTAAATTTTTTTTAAAAAAATTTTGCAAAAAAAAAAAAAAATTTTTGTAAAAACTAATGTTAAAATTTTTTTTTTAATAAAAATTAATTTTTTTATTGTTTAAAACAAGTAACTGTACAGTTTTATTTAAAACATTTTTTTGAATTCCTTTGGGAAACATGAAAAAATTGATTTTTTTTTGTTTTTTTGCATAAAAATTGTAGTTGTACCATTATAAACTTAAAATTTTTTTTAAAAAATTTTGCAAAAAAAAAAAAAAATTTTTGTAAAAACTAATGTTAAATTTTTTTTTTAATAAAAATTAATTTTTTTATTGTTTAAAACAAGTAACTGTACAGTTTTATTTAAAACATTTTTTTGAATTCCTTTGGGAAACATGAAAAAATTGATTTTTTTTGTTTTTTTGCATAAAAATTGTAGTTGTACCATTATAAACTTAAAATTTTTTAAAAAAAATTTTTGTAAAAACTAATGTTAAAAATTTTTTTTTAATAAAAATTAATTTTTTTATTGTTTAAAACAAGTAACTGTACAGTTTTATTTAAAACATTTTTTTGAATTCCTTTGGGAAACATAAAAAAAATGATTTTTTTTTGTTTTTTTGCATAAAAATTGTAGTTGTACCATTATAAACTTAAAATTTGTTTAAAAAAATTTTGCAAAAAAAAAAAATTTTTTGTAAAAAGCAATGTTAAACATTTTTTTTTAATAAAAATTATTTTTTTTATTGTTTAGAACAAGTAACTGTACAGTTTTAATTAAATCAATTTTTGAATTCCTTTGGGAAACATGAAAAAATTGATTTTTTTTTGTTTTTTTGCATAAAAATTGTAGTTGTACCATTATAAACTTAAAATTTTTTTAAAAAAATTTTGCCAAAAAAAAAAAATTGTTGTAAAAACTAATGTTAAAAATTTTTTTTTAATAAAAATTAATTTTTTTATTGTTTAGAACAAGTAACTGTACAGTTTTAATTAAATCAATTTTTTGAATTCTTTTGGGAAACATGAAAAAATTGATTTTTTTTTGTTTTTTTGCATAAAAATTGTAGTTGTACCATTATAAACTTAAAATTTTTTAAAAAAAATTTTGCAAAAAAAGGAAAATTTTTGTAAAAACTAATGTTAAAAATTTTTTTTTAATAAAAATTAATTTTTTTATTGTTTAAAACAAGTAACTGTACAGTTTTATTTAAAACATTTTTTTGAATTCCTTTGGGAAACATAAAAAAATTGATTTTTTTTTGTTTTTTTGCATAAAAATTGTAGTTGTACCATTATAAACTTAAAATTTTTTTAAAAAAATTTTGCAAAAAAAAAAAAATTTTTGTAAAAAGCAATGTTAAAAATTTTTTTTTAACAAAAATTATTTTTTTTATTGTTTAAAACAAGTAACTGAACAGTTTTATTTAAAACATTTTTTTGAATTCCTTTGGGAAAAATGAAAAAATTGATTTTTTTTTGTTTTTTTTGCATAAAAATTGTAGTTGTACCATTATAAACTTAAATTTTTTTAAAAAAATTTTGCAAAAAAAAAAAAAAATTTTTGTAAAAAGCAATGTTAAAATTTTTTTTTAATAAAAATTATTTTTTTTTATTGTTTAAAACAAGTAACTGTACAGTTTTATTTAAAACATTTTTTTGAATTCCTTTGGGAAACATGAAAAAATTGATTTTTTTTTGTTTTTTTGCATAAAAATTGTAGTTGTACCATTATAAACTTAAAATTTTTTTAAAAAATTTTGCAAAAAAAAAAAAAAATTTTTGTAAAAACTAATGTTAAATTTTTTTTTTAATAAAAATTAATTTTTTTATTGTTTAAAACAAGTAACTGTACAGTTTTATTTAAAACATTTTTTTGAATTCCTTTGGGAAACATGAAAAAATTGATTTTTTTTTGTTTTTTTGCATAAAAATTGTAGTTGTACCATTATAAACTTAAATTTTTTTAAAAAAAATTTTGCAAAAAAAAGAAAATTTTTGTAAAAACTAATGTTAAAAATTTTTTTTTAATAAAAATTAATTTTTTTATTGTTTAAAACAAGTAACTGTACAGTTTTATTTAAAACATTTTTTTGAATTCCTTTGGGAAACATAAAAAAATTGATTTTTTTTTGTTTTTTTGCATAAAAATTGTAGTTGTACCATTATAAACTTAAAATTTTTTAAAAAAATTTTGCAAAAAAAAAAAAAAATTTTTGTAAAAAGCAATGTTAAAAATTTTTTTTAACAAAAATTATTTTTTTATTGTTTAAAACAAGTAACTGTACAGTTTTATTTAAAACATTTTTTTGAATTCCTTTGGGAAACATGAAAAAATTGATTTTTTTTTTGTTTTTTTGCATAAAAATTGTAGTTGTACCATTATAAACTTAAATTTTTTTAAAAAAATTTTGCAAAAAAAAAAAAATTTTTGTAAAAAGCAATGTTAAAATTTTTTTTTAATAAAAATTATTTTTTTTTATTGTTTAAAACAAGTAACTGTACAGTTTTATTTAAAACATTTTTTTGAATTCCTTTGGGAAACATGAAAAAATTGATTTTTTTTGTTTTTTGCATAAAAATTGTAGTTGTACCATTATAAACTTAAATTTTTTTTAAAAAAATTTTGCAAAAAAAAAAACATTTTTGTAAAAACTAATGTTAAAAATTTTTTTTTAATAAAAATTAATTTTTTTATTGTTTAAAACAAGTAACTGTACAGTTTTAATTAAATGAATTTTTTGAATTCCTTTGGGAAACATGAAAAAATTGATTTTTTTTTGTTTTTTTGCATAACAATTGTAGTTGTACCATTATAAACTTAAATTTTTTTTAAAAAAATTTTGCAAAAAAAAAAAAAAATTTTTGTAAAAACTAATGTTAAAATTTTTTTTTTAATAAAAATAAAGTTAAAAATTTTTTTTAACAAAAATTATTTTTTTTATTGTTTAAAACAAGTAACTGAACAGTTTTATTTAAAACATTTTTTTGAATTCCTTTGGGAAACATGAAAAAATTGATTTTTTTTTGTTTTTTTGCATAAAAATTGTAGTTGTACCATTATAAACTTAAATTTTTTTAAAAAAATTTTGCAAAAAAAAAAAAAATTTTTGTAAAAAGCAATGTTAAAATTTTTTTTTTAATAAAAATTATTTTTTTTTATTGTTTAAAACAAGTAACTGTACAGTTTTATTTAAAACATTTTTTTGAATTCCTTTGGGAAACATGAAAAAATTGATTTTTTTTGTTTTTTGCATAAAAATTGTAGTTGTACCATTATAAACTTAAATTTTTTTTAAAAAAATTTTGCAAAAAAAAAAAATTGTTGTAAAAACTAATGTTAAAAATTTTTTTTTAATAAAAATTATTTTTTTTATTGTTTAGAACAAGTAACTGTACAGTTTTAATTAAATCAATTTTTTGAATTCCTTTGGGAAACATGAAAAAATTGATTTTTTTTTGTTTTTTTGCATAAAAATTGTAGTTGAACCATTATAAACTTATAATTTTTTTAAAAAAAATTTGCAAAAAAAAAAAAATTTGTAAAAACTAATGTTAAAAAATTTTTTTTAATAAAAATTAATTTTTTTATTGTTTAGAACAAGTAAATGTACAGTTTTAATTAAATCAATTTTTCGAATTCCTTTGGGAAACATGAAAAAATTGATTTTTTTTGTTTTTTTGCATAAAAATTGTAGTTGTACCATTATAAACTTAAATTTTTTTAAAAAAATTTTGCAAAAAAAAAAAAAAAAATTTTTGTAAAAACTAATGTTAAAATTTTTTTTTTAATAAAAATTAATTTTTTTATTGTTTAAAACAAGTAACTGTACAGTTTTATTTAAAACATTTTTTTGAATTCCTTTGGGAAACATGAAAAAATTGATTTTTTTTTTGTTTTTTTGCATAAAAATTGTAGTTGTACCATTATAAACTTAAAATTTTTTTTAAAAAATTTTGCAAAAAAAAAAAAAATTTTTGTAAAAACTAATGTTAAATTTTTTTTTTTAATAAAAATTAATTTTTTTATTGTTTAAAACAAGTAACTGTACAGTTTTATTTAAAACATTTTTTGAATTCCTTTGGGAAACATGAAAAAATTGATTTTTTTTGTTTTTTTGCATAAAAATTGTAGTTGTACCATTATAAACTTAAAATTTTTTAAAAAAATTTTTGTAAAAACTAATGTTAAAAATTTTTTTTTAATAAAAATTAATTTTTTTATTGTTTAAAACAAGTAACTGTACAGTTTTATTTAAAACATTTTTTTGAATTCCTTTGGGAAACATAAAAAAAATGATTTTTTTTTGTTTTTTTGCATAAAAATTGTAGTTGTACCATTATAAACTTAAAATTTGTTTAAAAAAATTTTGCAAAAAAAAAAAAATTTTTTGTAAAAAGCAATGTTAAACATTTTTTTTAATAAAAATTATTTTTTTTATTGTTTAGAACAAGTAACTGTACAGTTTTAATTAAATCAATTTTTGAATTCCTTTGGGAAACATGAAAAAATTGATTTTTTTTTGTTTTTTTGCATAAAAATTGTAGTTGTACCATTATAAACTTAAAATTTTTTTAAAAAAATTTTGCCAAAAAAAAAAAAATTGTTGTAAAAACTAATGTTAAAAATTTTTTTTTAATAAAAATTAATTTTTTTATTGTTTAGAACAAGTAACTGTACAGTTTTAATTAAATCAATTTTTTGAATTCTTTTGGGAAACATGAAAAAATTGATTTTTTTTTGTTTTTTTGCATAAAAATTGTAGTTGTACCATTATAAACTTAAAATTTTTTAAAAAAAATTTTGCAAAAAAAGGAAAATTTTTGTAAAAACTAATGTTAAAAATTTTTTTTTAATAAAAATTAATTTTTTTATTGTTTAAAACAAGTAACTGTACAGTTTTATTTAAAACATTTTTTTGAATTCCTTTGGGAAACATAAAAAAATTGATTTTTTTTTGTTTTTTTGCATAAAAATTGTAGTTGTACCATTATAAACTTAAAATTTTTTTAAAAAAATTTTGCAAAAAAAAAAAAAAATTTTTGTAAAAAGCAATGTTAAAAATTTTTTTTTAACAAAAATTATTTTTTTTATTGTTTAAAACAAGTAACTGAACAGTTTTATTTAAAACATTTTTTTGAATTCCTTTGGGAAAAATGAAAAAATTGATTTTTTTTTGTTTTTTTTTGCATAAAAATTGTAGTTGTACCATTATAAACTTAAATTTTTTTAAAAAAATTTTGCAAAAAAAAAAAAAAATTTTTGTAAAAAGCAATGTTAAAATTTTTTTTTTAATAAAAATTATTTTTTTTTATTGTTTAAAACAAGTAACTGTACAGTTTTATTTAAAACATTTTTTTGAATTCCTTTGGGAAACATGAAAAAATTGATTTTTTTTTTGTTTTTTTGCATAAAAATTGTAGTTGTACCATTATAAACTTAAAATTTTTTTTAAAAAATTTTGCAAAAAAAAAAAAAAATTTTTGTAAAAAGCAATGTTAAATTTTTTTTTTAATAAAAATTAATTTTTTTATTGTTTAAAACAAGTAACTGTACAGTTTTATTTAAAACATTTTTTTGAATTCCTTTGGGAAACATGAAAAAATTGATTTTTTTTGTTTTTTTTGCATAAAAATTGTAGTTGTACCATTATAAACTTAAAATTTTTTAAAAAAAATTTTGCAAAAAAAAGAAAATTTTTGTAAAAACTAATGTTAAAAATTTTTTTTTAATAAAAATTAATTTTTTTATTGTTTAAAACAAGTAACTGTACAGTTTTATTTAAAACATTTTTTGAATTCCTTTGGGAAACATAAAAAAATTGATTTTTTTTTGTTTTTTTGCATAAAAATTGTAGTTGTACCATTATAAACTTAAAATTTTTTTAAAAAAATTTTGCAAAAAAAAAAAAAAATTTTTGTAAAAAGCAATGTTAAAAATTTTTTTTAACAAAAATTATTTTTTTTATTGTTTAAAACAAGTAACTGAACAGTTTTATTTAAAACATTTTTTTGAATTCCTTTGGGAAACATGAAAAAATTGATTTTTTTTTGTTTTTTTGCATAAAAATTGTAGTTGTACCATTATAAACTTAAATTTTTTTAAAAAAATTTTGCAAAAAAAAAAAAATTTTTGTAAAAAGCAATGTTAAAATTTTTTTTTTAATAAAAATTATTTTTTTTTATTGTTTAAAACAAGTAACTGTACAGTTTTATTTAAAACATTTTTTGAATTCCTTTGGGAAACATGAAAAAATTGATTTTTTTTGTTTTTTGCATAAAAATTGTAGTTGTACCATTATAAACTTAAATTTTTTTTAAAAAAATTTTGCAAAAAAAAAAACATTTTTGTAAAAACTAATGTTAAAAATTTTTTTTTAATAAAAATTAATTTTTTTATTGTTTAAAACAAGTAACTGTACAGTTTTAATTAAATGAATTTTTTGAATTCCTTTGGGAAACATGAAAAAATTGATTTTTTTTGTTTTTTTGCATAACAATTGTAGTTGTACCATTATAAACTTAAATTTTTTTTTAAAAAAATTTTGCAAAAAAAAAAAAAAATTTTTGTAAAAACTAATGTTAAAATTTTTTTTTAATAAAAATAAAGTTAAAAATTTTTTTAACAAAAATTATTTTTTTTATTGTTTAAAACAAGTAACTGAACAGTTTTATTTAAAACATTTTTTGAATTCCTTTGGAAAACATGAAAAAATTGATTTTTTTTTTTTTTTTGCATAAAAATTGTAGTTGTACCATTATAAACTTAAATTTTTTTAAAAAAATTTTGCAAAAAAAAAAAAAATTTTTGTAAAAAGCAATGTTAAAATTTTTTTTTTAATAAAAATTATTTTTTTTTATTGTTTAAAACAAGTAACTGTACAGTTTTATTTAAAACATTTTTTTGAATTCCTTTGGGAAACATGAAAAAATTGATTTTTTTTGTTTTTTGCATAAAAATTGTAGTTGTACCATTATAAACTTATAATTTTTTTTAAAAAAATTTGCAAAAAAAAAAAAAATTTTTGTAAAAACTAATGTTAAAAATTTTTTTTTAATAAAAATTAATTTTTTTATTGTTTAAAACAAGTAACTGTACAGTTTTAATTAAATGAATTTTTTGAATTCCTTTGGGAAACATGAAAAAATTGATTTTTTTTTGTTTTTTTGCATAACAATTGTAGTTGTACCATTATAAACTTAAATTTTTTTTAAAAAAATTTTGCAAAAAAAAAAAAAAATTTTTGTAAAAACTAATGTTAAAATTTTTTTTTTAATAAAAATTAATTTTTTTATTGTTTAAAACAAGTAACTGTACAGTTTTATTTAAAACATTTTTTTGAATTCCTTTGGGAAACATGAAAAAATTGATTTTTTTTTTGTTTTTTTGCATAAAAATTGTAGTTGTACCATTATAAACTTAAAATTTTTTAAAAAAAATTTGCAAAAAAAAAAAAATTTTTGTAAAAACTAATGTTAAAATTTTTTTTTTAATAAAAATTAATTTTTTTATTGTTTAAAACAAGTAACTGTACAGTTTTAATTAAATGAATTTTTTTGAATTCCTTTGGGAAACATGAAAAAATTGATTTTTTTTTGTTTTTTTGCATAAAAATTGTAGTTGTACCATTATAAACTTAAAATTTTTTAAAAAAAAATTTTGCAAAAAAAAAAAAAATTTTTGTAAAACTAATGTTAAAAATTTTTTTTTAATAAAAATTAATTTTTTTATTGTTTAAAACAAGTAACTGTACAGTTTTATTTAAAACATTTTTTTGAATTCCTTTGGGAAACATAAAAAAATTGATTTTTTTTTGTTTTTTTGCATAAAAATTGTAGTTGTACCATTATAAACTTAAAATTTTTTTAAAAAATTTTGCAAAAAAAAAAAAAAATTTTGTAAAAAGCAATGTTAAAAATTTTTTTTTAATAAAAATTAATTTTTTTATTGTTTAGAACAAGTAACTGTACAGTTTTATTTAAAACATTTTTTTGAATTCCTTTGGAAAACATGAAAAAATTGATTTTTTTTTGTTTTTTTGCATAAAAATTGTAGTTGTACCATTATAAACTTAAAATTTTTTTAAAAAAAATTTGCAAAAAAAAAAAAAATTTTTGTAAAAACTAATGTTAAAAAATTTTTTTTAATAAAAATTAATTTTATTATTGTTTAAAACAAGTAACTGTACAGTTTTATTTAAAACATTTTTTTGAATTCCTTTGGGAAACATAAAAAAAATTGATTTTTTTTTGTTTTTTTTGCATAAAAATTGTAGTTGTACCATTATAAACTTAATTTTTTTTTAAAAAAATTTTGCAAAAAGAAAAAAAAAATTTTTGTAAAAACTAATGTTAAAAAATTTTTTTTAATAAAAATTAATTTTTTATTGTTTAAAACAAGTAACTGTACAGTTTTATTTAAACATTTTTTTGAATTCCTTTGGGAAACATAAAAAAATTGATTTTTTTTTGTTTTTTTGCATAAAAATTGTAGTTGTACCATTATAAACTTAAAATTTTTTTAAAAAAATTTTGCAAAAAAAAAAAAAATTTTTGTAAAAAGCAATGTTAAAAATTTTTTTTTAATATAAATTAATTTTTTTATTGTTAAAACAAGTAACTGTACAGTTTTATTTAAAACATTTTTTTGAATTCCTTTGGGAAACATGAAAAAAATGATTTTTTTTTGTTTTTTTGCATAAAAATTGTAGTTGTACCATTATAAACTTAAAATTTTTTTAAAAAAATTTTGCAAAAAAAAAAAATTGTTGTAAAAACTAATGTTAAAAATTTTTTTTAATAAAAATTAATTTTTTTATTGTTTAAAACAAGTAACTGTACAGTTTTATTTAAAACATTTTTTTGAATTCCATTGGGAAACATGAAAAAATTGATTTTTTTTTGTTTTTTTTGCATAAAAATTGTAGTTGTACCATTATAAACTTAAAATTTTTTTAAAAAAATTTTGCAAAAAAAAAAAAAATTGTTGTAAAAACTAATGTTAAAAATTTTTTTTTAATAAAAATTATTTTTTTTATTGTTTAGAACAAGTAACTGTACAGTTTTAATTAAATCAATTTTTTGAATTCCTTTGGGAAACATGAAAAAATTGATTTTTTTTTGTTTTTTTGCATAAAAATTGTAGTTGAACCATTATAAACTTATAATTTTTTAAAAAAATTTGCAAAAAAAAAAAAAAATTTGTAAAAACTAATGTTAAAAAATTTTTTTTAATAAAAATTAATTTTTTTATTGTTTAGAACAAGTAAATGTACAGTTTTAATTAAATCAATTTTTTGAATTCCTTTGGGAAACATGAAAAAATTGATTTTTTTTTGTTTTTTTGCATAAAAATTGTAGTTGTACCTTTATAAACTTAAATTTTTTTTAAAAAAATTTTGCAAAAAAGAAAAAAAAATTTTTGTAAAAACTAATGTTAAAATTTTTTTTTTAATAAAAATTAATTTTTTTATTGTTTAAAACAAGTAACTGTACAGTTTTATTTAAAACATTTTTTTGAATTCCTTTGGGAAACATGAAAAAATTGATTTTTTTTTGTTTTTTTGCATAAAAATTGTAGTTGTACCATTATAAACTTAAAATTTTTTTTAAAAATTTTGCAAAAAAAAAAAAATTTTTGTAAAAACTAATGTTAAATTTTTTTTTTTAATAAAAATTAATTTTTTTATTGTTTAAAACAAGTAACTGTACAGTTTTATTTAAAACATTTTTTTGAATTCCTTTGGGAAACATGAAAAAATTAATTTTTTTTGTTTTTTTGCATAAAAATTGTAGTTGTACCATTATAAACTTAAAATTTTTTAAAAAAAAT